>NW_028297325.1:0-48348 GCF_988280905.1 Pimephales promelas | reverse complement strand
GCCCGAAAAAAAAACGACAGTGGTACCCCTTACGTTTTTTTTTTGGGCGAAAAATTAAGTTTCTCCAATCTTCCCAAATTCTGATAGAGGGCCATGAGACTTAGACCTGAGTGCAAAAATGGAGGCTCTAGCCCCTTCCAGAGCTGAGATATCGAAACTCAAAAATTCGGCCCGAAAAAAAAACGACAGTGGTACCCCTTACGTTTTTTTTTTGGGCGAAAAATTAAGTTTCTCCAATCTTCCCAAATTCTGATAGAGGGCCATGAGACTTAGACCTGAGTGCAAAAATGGAGGCTCTAGCCCCTTCCAGAGCTGAGATATCGAAACTCAAAAATTCGGCCCGAAAAAAAAACGACAGTGGTACCCCTTACGTTTTTTTTTTTGGGCGAAAAATTAAGTTTCTCCAATCTTCCCAAATTCTGATAGAGGGCCATGAGACTTAGACCTGAGTGCAAAAATGGAGGCTCTAGCCCCTTCCAGAGCTGAGATATCGAAACTCAAAAATTCGGCCCGAAAAAAAAACGACAGTGGTACCCCTTACGTTTTTTTTTTTGGGCGAAAAATTAAGTTTCTCCAATCTTCCCAAATTCTGATAGAGGGCCATGAGACTTAGACCTGAGTGCAAAAATGGAGGCTCTAGCCCCTTCCAGAGCTGAGATATCGAAACTCAAAAATTCGGCCCGAAAAAAAAACGACAGTGGTACCCCTTACGTTTTTTTTTTTGGGCGAAAAATTAAGTTTCTCCAATCTTCCCAAATTCTGATAGAGGGCCATGAGACTTAGACCTGAGTGCAAAAATGGAGGCTCTAGCCCCTTCCAGAGCTGAGATATCGAAACTCAAAAATTCGGCCCGAAAAAAAAACGACAGTGGTACCCCTTACGTTTTTTTTTTTGGGCGAAAAATTAAGTTTCTCCAATCTTCCCAAATTCTGATAGAGGGCCATGAGACTTAGACCTGAGTGCAAAAATGGAGGCTCTAGCCCCTTCCAGAGCTGAGATATCGAAACTCAAAAATTCGGCCCGAAAAAAAAACGACAGTGGTACCCCTTACGTTTTTTTTTTTGGGCGAAAAATTAAGTTTCTCCAATCTTCCCAAATTCTGATAGAGGGCCATGAGACTTAGACCTGAGTGCAAAAATGGAGGCTCTAGCCCCTTCCAGAGCTGAGATATCGAAACTCAAAAATTCGGCCCGAAAAAAAAACGACAGTGGTACCCCTTACGTTTTTTTTTTGGGCGAAAAATTAAGTTTCTCCAATCTTCCCAAATTCTGATAGAGGGCCATGAGACTTAGACCTGAGTGCAAAAATGGAGGCTCTAGCCCCTTCCAGAGCTGAGATATCGAAACTCAAAAATTCGGCCCGAAAAAAAAACGACAGTGGTACCCCTTACGTTTTTTTTTTTGGGCGAAAAATTAAGTTTCTCCAATCTTCCCAAATTCTGATAGAGGGCCATGAGACTTAGACCTGAGTGCAAAAATGGAGGCTCTAGCCCCTTCCAGAGCTGAGATATCGAAACTCAAAAATTCGGCCCGAAAAAAAAACGACAGTGGTACCCCTTACGTTTTTTTTTTTGGGCGAAAAATTAAGTTTCTCCAATCTTCCCAAATTCTGATAGAGGGCCATGAGACTTAGACCTGAGTGCAAAAATGGAGGCTCTAGCCCCTTCCAGAGCTGAGATATCGAAACTCAAAAATTCGGCCCGAAAAAAAAACGACAGTGGTACCCCTTACGTTTTTTTTTTTGGGCGAAAAATTAAGTTTCTCCAATCTTCCCAAATTCTGATAGAGGGCCATGAGACTTAGACCTGAGTGCAAAAATGGAGGCTCTAGCCCCTTCCAGAGCTGAGATATCGAAACTCAAAAATTCGGCCCGAAAAAAAAACGACAGTGGTACCCCTTACGTTTTTTTTTTTGGGCGAAAAATTAAGTTTCTCCAATCTTCCCAAATTCTGATAGAGGGCCATGAGACTTAGACCTGAGTGCAAAAATGGAGGCTCTAGCCCCTTCCAGAGCTGAGATATCGAAACTCAAAAATTCGGCCCGAAAAAAAAACGACAGTGGTACCCCTTACGTTTTTTTTTTGGGCGAAAAATTAAGTTTCTCCAATCTTCCCAAATTCTGATAGAGGGCCATGAGACTTAGACCTGAGTGCAAAAATGGAGGCTCTAGCCCCTTCCAGAGCTGAGATATCGAAACTCAAAAATTCGGCCCGAAAAAAAAACGACAGTGGTACCCCTTACGTTTTTTTTTTGGGCGAAAAATTAAGTTTCTCCAATCTTCCCAAATTCTGATAGAGGGCCATGAGACTTAGACCTGAGTGCAAAAATGGAGGCTCTAGCCCCTTCCAGAGCTGAGATATCGAAACTCAAAAATTCGGCCCGAAAAAAAAAACGACAGTGGTACCCCTTGCGTTTTTTTTTTTGGGCGAAAAATTAAGTTTCTCCAATCTTCCCAAATTCTGATAGAGGGCCATGAGACTTAGACCTGAGTGCAAAAATGGAGGCTCTAGCCCCTTCCAGAGCTGAGATATCGAAACTCAAAAATTCGGCCCGAAAAAAAAAAACGACAGTGGTACCCCTTACGTTTTTTTTTTTGGGCGAAAAATTAAGTTTCTCCAATCTTCCCAAATTCTGATAGAGGGCCATGAGACTTAGACCTGAGTGCAAAAATGGAGGCTCTAGCCCCTTCCAGAGCTGAGATATCGAAACTCAAAAATTCGGCCCGAAAAAAAAAACGACAGTGGTACCCCTTACGTTTTTTTTTTTGGGCGAAAAATTAAGTTTCTCCAATCTTCCCAAATTCTGATAGAGGGCCATGAGACTTAGACCTGAGTGCAAAAATGGAGGCTCTAGCCCCTTCCAGAGCTGAGATATCGAAACTCAAAAATTCGGCCCGAAAAAAAAAACGACAGTGGTACCCCTTACGTTTTTTTTTTGGGCGAAAAATTAAGTTTCTCCAATCTTCCCAAATTCTGATAGAGGGCCATGAGACTTAGACCTGAGTGCAAAAATGGAGGCTCTAGCCCCTTCCAGAGCTGAGATATCGAAACTCAAAAATTCGGCCCGAAAAAAAAACGACAGTGGTACCCCTTACGTTTTTTTTTTGGGCGAAAAATTAAGTTTCTCCAATCTTCCCAAATTCTGATAGAGGGCCATGAGACTTAGACCTGAGTGCAAAAATGGAGGCTCTAGCCCCTTCCAGAGCTGAGATATCGAAACTCAAAAATTCGGCCGAAAAAAAAAACGACAGTGGTACCCCTTACGTTTTTTTTTTTGGGCGAAAAATTAAGTTTCTCCAATCTTCCCAAATTCTAATAGAGGGCCATGAGACTTAGACCTGAGTGCAAAAATGGAGGCTCTAGCCCCTTCCAGAGCTGAGATATCGAAATTCAAAAATTCGGCCCGAAAAAAAAAAACGACAGTGGTACCCCTTACGTTTTTTTTTTTTGGGCGAAAAATTAAGTTTCTCCAATCTTCCCAAATTCTGATAGAGGGCCATGAGACTTAGACCTGAGTGCAAAAATGGAGGCTCTAGCCCCTTCCAGAGCTGAGATATCGAAACTCAAAAATTCGGCCCGAAAAAAAAACGACAGTGGTACCCCTTACGTTTTTTTTTTGGGCAAAAAATTAAGTTTCTCCAATCTTCCCAAATTCTGATAGAGGGCCATGAGACTTAGACCTGAGTGCAAAAATGGAGGCTCTAGCCCCTTCCAGAGCTGAGATATCGAAACTCAAAAATTCGGCCCGAAAAAAAAACGACAGTGGTACCCCTTACGTTTTTTTTTTTGGGCGAAAAATTAAGTTTCTCCAATCTTCCCAAATTCTGATAGAGGGCCATGAGACTTAGACCTGAGTGCAAAAATGGAGGCTCTAGCCCCTTCCAGAGCTGAGATATCGAAACTCAAAAATTCGGCCCGAAAAAAAAAAACGACAGTGGTACCCCTTACGTTTTTTTTTTGGGCGAAAAATTAAGTTTCTCCAATCTTCCCAAATTCTGATAGAGGGCCATGAGACTTAGACCTGAGTGCAAAAATGGAGGCTCTAGCCCCTTCCAGAGCTGAGATATCGAAACTCAAAAATTCGGCCCGAAAAAAAAAACGACAGTGGTACCCCTTACGTTTTTTTTTTTGGGCGAAAAATTAAGTTTCTCCAATCTTCCCAAATTCTGATAGAGGGCCATGAGACTTAGACCTGAGTGCAAAAATGGAGGCTCTAGCCCCTTCCAGAGCTGAGATATCGAAACTCAAAAATTCGGCCCGAAAAAAAAAACGACAGTGGTACCCCTTACGTTTTTTTTTTTGGCCAAAAAATTAAGTTTCTCCAATCTTCCCAAATTCTGATAGAGGGCCATGAGACTTAGACCTGAGTGCAAAAATGGAGGCTCTAGCCCCTTCCAGAGCTGAGATATCGAAACTCAAAAATTCGGCCCGAAAAAAAAAACGACAGTGGTACCCCTTACGTTTTTTTTTTTGGGCGAAAAATTAAGTTTCTCCAATCTTCCCAAATTCTGATAGAGGGCCATGAGACTTAGACCTGAGTGCAAAAATGGAGGCTCTAGCCCCTTCCAGAGCTGAGATATCGAAACTCAAAAATTCGGCCCGAAAAAAAAACGACAGTGGTACCCCTTACATTTTTTTTTTGGGCGAAAAATTAAGTTTCTCCAATCTTCCCAAATTCTGATAGAGGGCCATGAGACTTAGACCTGAGTGCAAAAATGGAGGCTCTAGCCCCTTCCAGAGCTGAGATATCGAAACTCAAAAATTCGGCCCGAAAAAAAAACGACAGTGGTACCCCTTACGTTTTTTTTTTTGGGCGAAAAATTAAGTTTCTCCAATCTTCCCAAATTCTGATAGAGGGCCATGAGACTTAGACCTGAGTGCAAAAATGGAGGCTCTAGCCCCTTCCAGAGCTGAGATATCGAAACTCAAAAATTCGGCCGAAAAAAAAAACGACAGTGGTACCCCTTACGTTTTTTTTTTTTGGGCGAAAAATTAAGTTTCTCCAATCTTCCCAAATTCTGATAGAGGGCCATGAGACTTAGACCTGAGTGCAAAAATGGAGGCTCTAGCCCCTTCCAGAGCTGAGATATCGAAACTCAAAAATTCGGCCCGAAAAAAAAACGACAGTGGTACCCCTTACGTTTTTTTTTTTTGGGCGAAAAATTCAGTTTCTCCAATCTTCCCAAATTCTGATAGAGGGCCATGAGACTTAGACCTGC
The DNA here is from genome assembly GCF_988280905.1 of Pimephales promelas. Classification (NCBI taxonomy): domain Eukaryota; kingdom Metazoa; phylum Chordata; class Actinopteri; order Cypriniformes; family Leuciscidae; genus Pimephales; species Pimephales promelas. The sequence goes on along the minus strand of NW_028297325.1, from coordinate 43,132 downwards.
GTGCAAAAATGGAGGCTCTAGCCCATTCCAGAGCTGAGATATCGAAACTCAAAAATTCGGCCCGAAAAAAAACGACAGTGGTACCCCTTACGTTTTTTTTTTTTGGGCGAAAAATTAAGTTTCTCCAATCTTCCCAAATTCTGATAGAGGGCCATGAGACTTAGACCTGAGTGCAAAAATGGAGGCTCTAGCCCCTTCCAGAGCTGAGATATCGAAACTCAAAAATTCGGCCCGAAAAAAAAAACGACAGTGGTACCCCTTACGTTTTTTTTTTTGGGCGAAAAATTAAGTTTCTCCAATCTTCCCAAATTCTGATAGAGGGCCATGAGACTTAGACCTGAGTGCAAAAATGGAGGCTCTAGCCCCTTCCAGAGCTGAGATATCGAAACTCAAAAATTCGGCCCGAAAAAAAAAACGACAGTGGTACCCCTTACGTTTTTTTTTTTGGCCAAAAAATTAAGTTTCTCCAATCTTCCCAAATTCTGATAGAGGGCCATGAGACTTAGACCTGAGTGCAAAAATGGAGGCTCTAGCCCCTTCCAGAGCTGAGATATCGAAACTCAAAAATTCGGCCCGAAAAAAAAAACGACAGTGGTACCCCTTACGTTTTTTTTTTTGGGCGAAAAATTAAGTTTCTCCAATCTTCCCAAATTCTGATAGAGGGCCATGAGACTTAGACCTGAGTGCAAAAATGGAGGCTCTAGCCCCTTCCAGAGCTGAGATATCGAAACTCAAAAATTCGGCCCGAAAAAAAAAAACGACAGTGGTACCCCTTACGTTTTTTTTTGGGCGAAAAATTAAGTTTCTCCAATCTTCCCAAATTCTGATAGAGGGCCATGAGACTTAGACCTGAGTGCAAAAATGGAGGTTCTAGCCCCTTCCAGAGCTGAGATATCGAAACTCAAAAATTCGGCCCGAAAAAAAAACGACAGTGGTACCCCTTACGTTTTTTTTTTTGGGCGAAAAATTAAGTTTCTCCAATCTTCCCAAATTCTGATAGAGGGCCATGAGACTTAGACCTGAGTGCAAAAATGGAGGCTCTAGCCCCTTCCAGAGCTGAGATATCGAAACTCAAAAATTCGGCCCGAAAAAAAAAAACGACAGTGGTACCCCTTACGTTTTTTTTTGGGCGAAAAATTAAGTTTCTCCAATCTTCCCAAATTCTGATAGAGGGCCATGAGACTTAGACCTGAGTGCAAAAATGGAGGCTCTAGCCCCTTCCAGAGCTGAGATATCGAAACTCAAAAATTCGGCCCGAAAAAAAAACGACAGTGGTACCCCTTACGTTTTTTTTTTGGGCGAAAAATTAAGTTTCTCCAATCTTCCCAAATTCTGATAGAGGGCCATGAGACTTAGACCTGAGTGCAAAAATGGAGGCTCTAGCCCCTTCCAGAGCTGAGATATCGAAACTCAAAAATTCGGCCCGAAAAAAAAAAAACGACAGTGGTACCCCTTACGTTTTTTTTTTGGGCGAAAAATTAAGTTTCTCCAATCTTCCCAAATTCTGATAGAGGGCCATGAGACTTAGACCTGAGTGCAAAAATGGAGGCTCTAGCCCCTTCCAGAGCTGAGATATCGAAACTCAAAAATTCGGCCCGAAAAAAAAAACGACAGTGGTACCCCTTGCGTTTTTTTTTTTGGGCGAAAAATTAAGTTTCTCCAATCTTCCCAAATTCTGATAGAGGGCCATGAGACTTAGACCTGAGTGCAAAAATGGAGGCTCTAGCCCCTTCCAGAGCTGAGATATCGAAACTCAAAAATTCGGCCCGAAAAAAAAAAAGGCAGTGGTACCCCTTACGTTTTTTTTTTTGGGCAAAAAATTAAGTTTCTCCAATCTTCCCAAATTCTGATAGAGGGCCATGAGACTTAGACCTGAGTGCAAAAATGGAGGCTCTAGCCCCTTCCAGAGCTGAGATATCGAAACTCAAAAATTCGGCCCGAAAAAAAAAACGACAGTGGTACCCCTTACGTTTTTTTTTTTGGGCGAAAAATTAAGTTTCTCCAATCTTCCCAAATTCTGATAGAGGGCCATGAGACTTAGACCTGAGTGCAAAAATGGAGGCTCTAGCCCCTTCCAGAGCTGAGATATCGAAACTCAAAAATTCGGCCCGAAAAAAAAAACGACAGTGGTACCCCTTACGTTTTTTTTTTGGGCGAAAAATTAAGTTTCTCCAATCTTCCCAAATTCTGATAGAGGGCCATGAGACTTAGACCTGAGTGCAAAAATGGAGGCTCTAGCCCCTTCCAGAGCTGAGATATCGAAACTCAAAAATTCGGCCCGAAAAAAAAACGACAGTGGTACCCCTTACGTTTTTTTTTTGGGCGAAAAATTAAGTTTCTCCAATCTTCCCAAATTCTGATAGAGGGCCATGAGACTTAGACCTGAGTGCAAAAATGGAGGCTCTAGCCCCTTCCAGAGCTGAGATATCGAAACTCAAAAATTCGGCCGAAAAAAAAAACGACAGTGGTACCCCTTACGTTTTTTTTTTTGGGCGAAAAATTAAGTTTCTCCAATCTTCCCAAATTCTAATAGAGGGCCATGAGACTTAGACCTGAGTGCAAAAATGGAGGCTCTAGCCCCTTCCAGAGCTGAGATATCGAAATTCAAAAATTCGGCCCGAAAAAAAAAAACGACAGTGGTACCCCTTACGTTTTTTTTTTTTGGGCGAAAAATTAAGTTTCTCCAATCTTCCCAAATTCTGATAGAGGGCCATGAGACTTAGACCTGAGTGCAAAAATGGAGGCTCTAGCCCCTTCCAGAGCTGAGATATCGAAACTCAAAAATTCGGCCCGAAAAAAAAACGACAGTGGTACCCCTTACGTTTTTTTTTTGGGCAAAAAATTAAGTTTCTCCAATCTTCCCAAATTCTGATAGAGGGCCATGAGACTTAGACCTGAGTGCAAAAATGGAGGCTCTAGCCCCTTCCAGAGCTGAGATATCGAAACTCAAAAATTCGGCCCGAAAAAAAAACGACAGTGGTACCCCTTACGTTTTTTTTTTTGGGCGAAAAATTAAGTTTCTCCAATCTTCCCAAATTCTGATAGAGGGCCATGAGACTTAGACCTGAGTGCAAAAATGGAGGCTCTAGCCCCTTCCAGAGCTGAGATATCGAAACTCAAAAATTCGGCCCGAAAAAAAAAACGACAGTGGTACCCCTTACGTTTTTTTTTTGGGCGAAAAATTAAGTTTCTCCAATCTTCCCAAATTCTGATAGAGGGCCATGAGACTTAGACCTGAGTGCAAAAATGGAGGCTCTAGCCCCTTCCAGAGCTGAGATATCGAAACTCAAAAATTCGGCCCGAAAAAAAAAACGACAGTGGTACCCCTTACGTTTTTTTTTTTGGGCGAAAAATTAAGTTTCTCCAATCTTCCCAAATTCTGATAGAGGGCCATGAGACTTAGACCTGAGTGCAAAAATGGAGGCTCTAGCCCCTTCCAGAGCTGAGATATCGAAACTCAAAAATTCGGCCCGAAAAAAAAAACGACAGTGGTACCCCTTACGTTTTTTTTTTTGGCCAAAAAATTAAGTTTCTCCAATCTTCCCAAATTCTGATAGAGGGCCATGAGACTTAGACCTGAGTGCAAAAATGGAGGCTCTAGCCCCTTCCAGAGCTGAGATATCGAAACTCAAAAATTCGGCCCGAAAAAAAAAACGACAGTGGTACCCCTTACGTTTTTTTTTTTGGGCGAAAAATTAAGTTTCTCCAATCTTCCCAAATTCTGATAGAGGGCCATGAGACTTAGACCTGAGTGCAAAAATGGAGGCTCTAGCCCCTTCCAGAGCTGAGATATCGAAACTCAAAAATTCGGCCCGAAAAAAAAACGACAGTGGTACCCCTTACATTTTTTTTTTGGGCGAAAAATTAAGTTTCTCCAATCTTCCCAAATTCTGATAGAGGGCCATGAGACTTAGACCTGAGTGCAAAAATGGAGGCTCTAGCCCCTTCCAGAGCTGAGATATCGAAACTCAAAAATTCGGCCCGAAAAAAAAACGACAGTGGTACCCCTTACGTTTTTTTTTTTGGGCGAAAAATTAAGTTTCTCCAATCTTCCCAAATTCTGATAGAGGGCCATGAGACTTAGACCTGAGTGCAAAAATGGAGGCTCTAGCCCCTTCCAGAGCTGAGATATCGAAACTCAAAAATTCGGCCGAAAAAAAAAACGACAGTGGTACCCCTTACGTTTTTTTTTTTTGGGCGAAAAATTAAGTTTCTCCAATCTTCCCAAATTCTGATAGAGGGCCATGAGACTTAGACCTGAGTGCAAAAATGGAGGCTCTAGCCCCTTCCAGAGCTGAGATATCGAAACTCAAAAATTCGGCCCGAAAAAAAAACGACAGTGGTACCCCTTACGTTTTTTTTTTTTGGGCGAAAAATTCAGTTTCTCCAATCTTCCCAAATTCTGATAGAGGGCCATGAGACTTAGACCTGCGTGCAAAAATGGAGGCTCTAGCCCATTCCAGAGCTGAGATATCGAAACTCAAAAATTCGGCCCGAAAAAAAACGACAGTGGTACCCCTTACGTTTTTTTTTTTTGGGCGAAAAATTAAGTTTCTCCAATCTTCCCAAATTCTGATAGAGGGCCATGAGACTTAGACCTGAGTGCAAAAATGGAGGCTCTAGCCCCTTCCAGAGCTGAGATATCGAAACTCAAAAATTCGGCCCGAAAAAAAAAACGACAGTGGTACCCCTTACGTTTTTTTTTTTGGGCGAAAAATTAAGTTTCTCCAATCTTCCCAAATTCTGATAGAGGGCCATGAGACTTAGACCTGAGTGCAAAAATGGAGGCTCTAGCCCCTTCCAGAGCTGAGATATCGAAACTCAAAAATTCGGCCCGAAAAAAAAAACGACAGTGGTACCCCTTACGTTTTTTTTTTTGGCCAAAAAATTAAGTTTCTCCAATCTTCCCAAATTCTGATAGAGGGCCATGAGACTTAGACCTGAGTGCAAAAATGGAGGCTCTAGCCCCTTCCAGAGCTGAGATATCGAAACTCAAAAATTCGGCCCGAAAAAAAAAACGACAGTGGTACCCCTTACGTTTTTTTTTTTGGGCGAAAAATTAAGTTTCTCCAATCTTCCCAAATTCTGATAGAGGGCCATGAGACTTAGACCTGAGTGCAAAAATGGAGGCTCTAGCCCCTTCCAGAGCTGAGATATCGAAACTCAAAAATTCGGCCCGAAAAAAAAACGACAGTGGTACCCCTTACATTTTTTTTTTGGGCGAAAAATTAAGTTTCTCCAATCTTCCCAAATTCTGATAGAGGGCCATGAGACTTAGACCTGAGTGCAAAAATGGAGGCTCTAGCCCCTTCCAGAGCTGAGATATCGAAACTCAAAAATTCGGCCCGAAAAAAAAACGACAGTGGTACCCCTTACGTTTTTTTTTTTGGGCGAAAAATTAAGTTTCTCCAATCTTCCCAAATTCTGATAGAGGGCCATGAGACTTAGACCTGAGTGCAAAAATGGAGGCTCTAGCCCCTTCCAGAGCTGAGATATCGAAACTCAAAAATTCGGCCGAAAAAAAAAACGACAGTGGTACCCCTTACGTTTTTTTTTTTTGGGCGAAAAATTAAGTTTCTCCAATCTTCCCAAATTCTGATAGAGGGCCATGAGACTTAGACCTGAGTGCAAAAATGGAGGCTCTAGCCCCTTCCAGAGCTGAGATATCGAAACTCAAAAATTCGGCCCGAAAAAAAAACGACAGTGGTACCCCTTACGTTTTTTTTTTTTGGGCGAAAAATTCAGTTTCTCCAATCTTCCCAAATTCTGATAGAGGGCCATGAGACTTAGACCTGCGTGCAAAAATGGAGGCTCTAGCCCATTCCAGAGCTGAGATATCGAAACTCAAAAATTCGGCCCGAAAAAAAACGACAGTGGTACCCCTTACGTTTTTTTTTTTTTGGGCGAAAAATTAAGTTTCTCCAATCTTCCCAAATTCTGATAGAGGGCCATGAGACTTAGACCTGAGTGCAAAAATGGAGGCTCTAGCCCCTTCCAGAGCTGAGATATCGAAACTCAAAAATTCGGCCCGAAAAAAAAACGACAGTGGTACCCCTTACGTTTTTTTTTTGGGCAAAAAATTCAGTTTCTCCAATCTTCCCAAATTCTGATAGAGGGCCATGAGACCTAGACCTGAGTGCAAAAATGGAGGCTCTAGCCCCTTCCAGAGCTGAGATATCGAAACTCAAAAATTCGGCCCGAAAAAAAAACGACAGTGGTACCCCTTACGTTTTTTTTTTTGGGCGAAAAATTAAGTTTCTCCAATCTTCCCAAATTCTAATAGAGGGCCATGAGACTTAGACCTGAGTGCAAAAATGGAGGCTCTAGCCCCTTCCAGAGCTGAGATATCGAAACTCAAAAATTCGGCCCGAAAAAAAAAACGACAGTGGTACCCCTTACGTTTTTTTTTTTGGGCAAAAAATTAAGTTTCTCCAATCTTCCCAAATTCTGATAGAGGGCCATGAGACTTAGACCTGAGTGCAAAAATGGAGGCTCTAGCCCCTTCCAGAGCTGAGATATCGAAACTCAAAAATTCGGCCCGAAAAAAAAACGACAGTGGTACCCCTTACGTTTTTTTTTGGGCGAAAAATTAAGTTTCTCCAATCTTCCCAAATTCTGATAGAGGGCCATGAGACTTAGACCTGAGTGCAAAAATGGAGGCTCTAGCCCCTTCCAGAGCTGAGATATCGAAACTCAAAAATTCGGCCCGAAAAAAAAAACGACAGTGGTACCCCTTACGTTTTTTTTTTGGGCGAAAAATTAAGTTTCTCCAATCTTCCCAAATTCTGATAGAGGGCCATGAGACTTAGACCTGAGTGCAAAAATGGAGGCTCTAGCCCCTTCCAGAGCTGAGATATCGAAACTCAAAAATTCGGCCCGAAAAAAAAAAACGACAGTGGTACCCCTTACGTTTTTTTTTGGGCGAAAAATTAAGTTTCTCCAATCTTCCCAAATTCTGATAGAGGGCCATGAGACTTAGACCTGAGTGCAAAAATGGAGGCTCTAGCCCCTTCCAGAGCTGAGATATCGAAACTCAAAAATTCGGCCCGAAAAAAAAACGACAGTGGTACCCCTTACGTTTTTTTTTGGGCGAAAAATTAAGTTTCTCCAATCTTCCCAAATTCTGATAGAGGGCCATGAGACTTAGACCTGAGTGCAAAAATGGAGGCTCTAGCCCCTTCCAGAGCTGAGATATCGAAACTCAAAAATTCGGCCCGAAAAAAAAAACGACAGTGGTACCCCTTACGTTTTTTTTTTTGGGCGAAAAATTAAGTTTCTCCAATCTTCCCAAATTCTGATAGAGGGCCATGAGACTTAGACCTGAGTGCAAAAATGGAGGCTCTAGCCCCTTCCAGAGCTGAGATATCGAAACTCAAAAATTCGGCCCGAAAAAAAAAAACGACAGTGGTACCCCTTACGTTTTTTTTTTTGGGCAAAAAATTAAGTTTCTCCAATCTTCCCAAATTCTGATAGAGGGCAATGAGACTTAGACCTGAGTGCAAAAATGGAGGCTCTAGCCCCTTCCAGAGCTGAGATATCGAAACTCAAAAATTCGGCCCGAAAAAAAAAACGACAGTGGTACCCCTTACGTTTTTTTTTTTGGGCGAAAAATTAAGTTTCTCCAATCTTCCCAAATTCTGATAGAGGGCCATGAGACTTAGACCTGAGTGCAAAAATGGAGGCTCTAGCCCCTTCCAGAGCTGAGATATCGAAACTCAAAAATTCGGCCCGAAAAAAAAACGACAGTGGTACCCCTTACGTTTTTTTTTTGGGCGAAAAATTAAGTTTCTCCAATCTTCCCAAATTCTGATAGAGGGCCATGAGACTTAGACCTGAGTGCAAAAATGGAGGCTCTAGCCCCTTCCAGAGCTGAGATATCGAAACTCAAAAATTCGGCCCGAAAAAAAAAACGACAGTGGTACCCCTTACGTTTTTTTTTTTGGGCGAAAAATTAAGTTTCTCCAATCTTCCCAAATTCTGATAGAGGGCCATGAGACTTAGACCTGAGTGCAAAAATGGAGGCTCTAGCCCCTTCCAGAGCTGAGATATCGAAACTCAAAAATTCGGCCCGAAAAAAAAAAACGACAGTGGTACCCCTTACGTTTTTTTTTTTGGGCAAAAAATTAAGTTTCTCCAATCTTCCCAAATTCTGATAGAGGGCCATGAGACTTAGACCTGAGTGCAAAAATGGAGGCTCTAGCCCCTTCCAGAGCTGAGATATCGAAACTCAAAAATTCGGCCCGAAAAAAAAACGACAGTGGTACCCCTTACGTTTTTTTTTTTGGGCGAAAAATTAAGTTTCTCCAATCTTCCCAAATTCTGATAGAGGGCCATGAGACTTAGACCTGAGTGCAAAAATGGAGGCTCTAGCCCCTTCCAGAGCTGAGATATCGAAACTCAAAAATTCGGCCCGAAAAAAAAACGACAGTGGTACCCCTTACGTTTTTTTTTTGGGCGAAAAATTAAGTTTCTCCAATCTTCCCAAATTCTGATAGAGGGCCATGAGACTTAGACCTGAGTGCAAAAATGGAGGCTCTAGCCCCTTCCAGAGCTGAGATATCGAAACTCAAAAATTCGGCCCGAAAAAAAAACGACAGTGGTACCCCTTACGTTTTTTTTTTTGGGCGAAAAATTAAGTTTCTCCAATCTTCCCAAATTCTGATAGAGGGCCATGAGACTTAGACCTGAGTGCAAAAATGGAGGCTCTAGCCCCTTCCAGAGCTGAGATATCGAAACTCAAAAATTCGGCCGAAAAAAAAAAACGACAGTGGTACCCCTCACGTTTTTTTTTTGGGCAAAAAATTAAGTTTCTCCAATCTTCCCAAATTCTGATAGAGGGCCATGAGACTTAGACCTGAGTGCAAAAATGGAGGCTCTAGCCCCTTCCAGAGCTGAGATATCGAAATTCAAAAATTCGGCCCGAAAAAAAAAAACGACAGTGGTACCCCTTACGTTTTTTTTTTTTGGGCGAAAAATTAAGTTTCTCCAATCTTCCCAAATTCTGATAGAGGGCCATGAGACTTAGACCTGAGTGCAAAAATGGAGGCTCTAGCCCCTTCCAGAGCTGAGATATCGAAACTCAAAAATTCGGCCCGAAAAAAAAACGACAGTGGTACCCCTTACGTTTTTTTTTTGGGCAAAAAATTAAGTTTCTCCAATCTTCCCAAATTCTGATAGAGGGCCATGAGACTTAGACCTGAGTGCAAAAATGGAGGCTCTAGCCCCTTCCAGAGCTGAGATATCGAAACTCAAAAATTCGGCCCGAAAAAAAAACGACAGTGGTACCGCTTACGTTTTTTTTTTTTGGGCGAAAAATTAAGTTTCTCCAATCTTCCCAAATTCTGATAGAGGGCCATGAGACTTAGACCTGAGTGCAAAAATGGAGGCTCTAGCCCCTTCCAGAGCTGAGATATCGAAACTCAAAAATTCGGCCCGAAAAAAAAACGACAGTGGTACCCCTTACGTTTTTTTTTTGGGCAAAAAATTCAGTTTCTCCAATCTTCCCAAATTCTGATAGAGGGCCATGAGACCTAGACCTGAGTGCAAAAATGGAGGCTCTAGCCCCTTCCAGAGCTGAGATATCGAAACTGAAAAATTCGGCCCGAAAAAAAAAAACGACAGTGGTACCCCTTACGTTTTTTTTTTTGGGCGAAAAATTAAGTTTCTCCAATCTTCCCAAATTCTGATAGAGGGCCATGAGACTTAGACCTGAGTGCAAAAATGGAGGCTCTAGCCCCTTCCAGAGCTGAGATATCGAAACTCAAAAATTTGGCCCGAAAAAAAAAACGACAGTGGTACCCCTTACGTTTTTTTTCGGGCGAAAAATTAAGTTTCTCCAATCTTCCCAAATTCTGATAGAGGGCCATGAGACTTAGACCTGAGTGCAAAAATGGAGGCTCTAGCCCCTTCCAGAGCTGAGATATCGAAACTCAAAAATTCGGCCCGAAAAAAAAACGACAGTGGTACCCCTTACGTTTTTTTTTGGGCGAAAAATTAAGTTTCTCCAATCTTCCCAAATTCTGATAGAGGGCCATGAGACTTAGACCTGAGTGCAAAAATGGAGGCTCTAGCCCCTTCCAGAGCTGAGATATCGAAACTCAAAAATTCGGCCCGAAAAAAAAACGACAGTGGTACCCCTTACGTTTTTTTTTTTGGGCGAAAAATTAAGTTTCTCCAATCTTCCCAAATTCTAATAGAGGGCCATGAGACTTAGACCTGAGTGCAAAAATGGAGGCTCTAGCCCCTTCCAGAGCTGAGATATCGAAACTCAAAAATTCGGCCCGAAAAAAAAAACGACAGTGGTACCCCTTACGTTTTTTTTTTTGGGCAAAAAATTAAGTTTCTCCAATCTTCCCAAATTCTGATAGAGGGCCATGAGACTTAGACCTGAGTGCAAAAATGGAGGCTCTAGCCCCTTCCAGAGCTGAGATATCGAAACTCAAAAATTCGGCCCGAAAAAAAAACGACAGTGGTACCCCTTACGTTTTTTTTTGGGCGAAAAATTAAGTTTCTCCAATCTTCCCAAATTCTGATAGAGGGCCATGAGACTTAGACCTGAGTGCAAAAATGGAGGCTCTAGCCCCTTCCAGAGCTGAGATATCGAAACTCAAAAATTCGGCCCGAAAAAAAAAACGACAGTGGTACCCCTTACGTTTTTTTTTTGGGCGAAAAATTAAGTTTCTCCAATCTTCCCAAATTCTGATAGAGGGCCATGAGATTTAGACCTGAGTGCAAAAATGGAGGCTCTAGCCCCTTCCAGAGCTGAGATATCGAAACTCAAAAATTCGGCCGGAAAAAAAAAACGACAGTGGTACCCCTTACGTTTTTTTTTTTTGGGCAAAAAATTAAGTTTCTCCAATCTTCCCAAATTCTGATAGAGGGCCATGAGACTTAGACCTGAGTGCAAAAATGGAGGCTCTAGCCCCTTCCAGAGCTGAGATATCGAAACTCAAAAATTCGGCCCGAAAAAAAAAAACGACAGTGGTACCCCTTACGTTTTTTTTTTTGGGCGAAAAATTAAGTTTCTCCAATCTTCCCAAATTCTGATAGAGGGCCATGAGACTTAGACCTGAGTGCAAAAATGGAGGCTCTAGCCCCTTCCAGAGCTGAGATATCGAAACTCAAAAATTCGGCCCGAAAAAAAAAACGACAGTGGTACCCCTTACGTTTTTTTTTTGGGCAAAAAATTAAGTTTCTCCAATCTTCCCAAATTCTGATAGAGGGCCATGAGACTTAGACCTGAGTGCAAAAATGGAGGCTCTAGCCCCTTCCAGAGCTGAGATATCGAAACTCAAAAATTCGGCCCGAAAAAAAAACGACAGTGGTACCCCTTACGTTTTTTTTTGGGCGAAAAATTAAGTTTCTACAATCTTCCCAAATTCTGATAGAGGGCCATGAGACTTAGACCTGAGTGCAAAAATGGAGGCTCTAGCCCCTTCCAGAGCTGAGATATCGAAACTCAAAAATTCGGCCCGAAAAAAAAAACGACAGTGGTACCCCTTACGTTTTTTTTTTGGGCGAAAAATTAAGTTTCTCCAATCTTCCCAAATTCTGATAGAGGGCCATGAGACTTAGACCTGAGTGCAAAAATGGAGGCTCTAGCCCCTTCCAGAGCTGAGATATCGAAACTCAAAATTTCTACCCGAAAAAAAAACGACAGTGGTACCCCTTACGTTTTTTTTTTGGGCAAAAAATTCAGTTTCTCCAATCTTCCCAAATTCTGATAGAGGGCCAAGAGACTTAGACCTGAGTGCAAAAATGGAGGCTCTAGCCCCTTCCAGAGCTGAGATATCGAAACTCAAAAATTCGGCCCGAAAAAAAAAACGACAGTGGTACCCCTTACGTTTTTTTTTTTGGGGCAAAAAATTCAGTTTCTCCAATCTTCCCAAATTCTGATAGAGGGCCATGAGACTTAGACCTGAGTGCAAAAATGGAGGCTCTAGCCCCTTCCAGAGCTGAGATATCGAAACTCAAAAATTCGGCCCGAAAAAAAAACGACAGTGGTACCCCTTACGTTTTTTTTTTTTGGGCGAAAAATTAAGTTTCTCCAATCTTCCCAAATTCTGATAGAGGGCCATGAGACTTAGACCTGAGTGCAAAAATGGAGGCTCTAGCCCCTTCCAGAGCTGAGATATCGAAACTCAAAAATTCGGCCCGAAAAAAAAAAAACGACAGTGGTTCCCCTTTACGTTTTTTTTTTGGGCGAAAAATTAAGTTTCTCCAATCTTCCCAAATTCTGATAGAGGGCCATGAGACGTAGACCTGAGTGCAAAAATGGAGGCTCTAGCCCCTTCCAGAGCTGAGATATCGAAACTCAAAAATTCGGCCCGAAAAAAAAACGACAGTGGTACCCCTTACGTTTTTTTTTTGGGCGAAAAATTAAGTTTCTCCAATCTTCCCAAATTCTGATAGAGGGCCATGAGACTTAGACCTGAGTGCAAAAATGGATGCTCTAGCCCCTTCCAGAGCTGAGATATCGAAACTCAAAAATTCGGCCCGAAAAAAAAAAACGACAGTGGTACCCCTTACGTTTTTTTTTGGGCGAAAAATTAAGTTTCTCCAATCTTCCCAAATTCTGATAGAGGGCCATGAGACTTAGACCTGAGTGCAAAAATGGAGGCTCTAGCCCCTTCCAGAGCTGAGATATCGAAACTCAAAAATTCGGCCCGAAAAAAAAACGACAGTGGTACCCCTTACGTTTTTTTTTTTGGGCGAAAAATTAAGTTTCTCCAATCTTCCCAAATTCTGATAGAGGGCCATGAGACTTAGACCTGAGTGCAAAAATGGAGGCTCTAGCCCCTTCCAGAGCTGAGATATCGAAACTCAAAAATTCGGCCCGAAAAAAAAACGACAGTGGTACCCCTTACGTTTTTTTTTTGGGCGAAAAATTAAGTTTCTCCAATCTTCCCAAATTCTGATAGAGGGCCATGAGACTTAGACCTGAGTGCAAAAATGGAGGCTCTAGCCCCTTCCAGAGCTGAGATATCGAAACTCAAAAATTCGGCCCGAAAAAAAAACGACAGTGGTACCCCTTACGTTTTTTTTTTGGGCGAAAAATTAAGTTTCTCCAATCTTCCCAAATTCTGATAGAGGGCCATGAGACTTAGACCTGCGTGCAAAAATGGAGGCTCTAGCCCATTCCAGAGCTGAGATATCGAAACTCAAAAATTCGGCCCGAAAAAAAAACGACAGTGGTACCCCTTACGGTTTTTTTTTTTTGGGCGAAAAATTAAGTTTCTCCAATCTTCCCAAATTCTGATAGAGGGCCATGAGACTTAGACCTGAGTGCAAAAATGGAGGCTCTAGCCCCTTCCAGAGCTGAGATATCGAAACTCAAAAATTTGGCCCGAAAAAAAAACGACAGTGGTACCCCTTACGTTTTTTTTTTTGGGCGAAAAATTAAGTTTCTCCAATCTTCCCAAATTCTGATAGAGGGCCATGAGACGTAGACCTGAGTGCAAAAATGGAGGCTCTAGCCCCTTCCAGAGCTGAGATATCGAAACTCAAAAATTCGGCCCGAAAAAAAAACGACAGTGGTACCCCTTACGTTTTTTTTTTGGGCGAAAAATTAAGTTTCTCCAATCTTCCCAAATTCTGATAGAGGGCCATGAGACTTAGACCTGAGTGCAAAAATGGATGCTCTAGCCCCTTCCAGAGCTGAGATATCGAAACTCAAAAATTCGGCCCGAAAAAAAAAAACGACAGTGGTACCCCTTACGTTTTTTTTTGGGCGAAAAATTAAGTTTCTCCAATCTTCCCAAATTCTGATAGAGGGCCATGAGACTTAGACCTGAGTGCAAAAATGGAGGCTCTAGCCCCTTCCAGAGCTGAGATATCGAAACTCAAAAATTCGGCCCGAAAAAAAAACGACAGTGGTACCCCTTACGTTTTTTTTTTGGGCGAAAAATTAAGTTTCTCCAATCTTCCCAAATTCTGATAGAGGGCCATGAGACTTAGACCTGAGTGCAAAAATGGAGGCTCTAGCCCCTTCCAGAGCTGAGATATCGAAACTCAAAAATTCGGCCCGAAAAAAAAACGACAGTGGTACCCCTTACGTTTTTTTTTTGGGCGAAAAATTAAGTTTCTCCAATCTTCCCAAATTCTGATAGAGGGCCATGAGACTTAGACCTGAGTGCAAAAATGGAGGCTCTAGCCCCTTCCAGAGCTGAGATATCGAAACTCAAAAATTCGGCCCGAAAAAAAAACGACAGTGGTACCCCTTACGTTTTTTTTTTGGGCGAAAAATTAAGTTTCTCCAATCTTCCCAAATTCTGATAGAGGGCCATGAGACTTAGACCTGCGTGCAAAAATGGAGGCTCTAGCCCATTCCAGAGCTGAGATATCGAAACTCAAAAATTCGGCCCGAAAAAAAAAACGACAGTGGTACCCCTTACGGTTTTTTTTTTTTTTTGGGCGAAAAATTAAGTTTCTCCAATCTTCCCAAATTCTGATAGAGGGCCATGAGACTTAGACCTGAGTGCAAAAATGGAGGCTCTAGCCCCTTCCAGAGCTGAGATATCGAAACTCAAAAATTTGGCCCGAAAAAAAAACGACAGTGGTACCCCTTACGTTTTTTTTTTGGGCGAAAAATTAAGTTTCTCCAATCTTCCCAAATTCTGATAGAGGGCCATGAGACTTAGACCTGAGTGCAAAAATGGAGGCTCTAGCCCCTTCCAGAGCTGAGATATCGAAACTCAAAAATTCGGCCCGAAAAAAAAAAACGACAGTGGTACCCCTTACGTTTTTTTTTTTGGGCGAAAAATTAAGTTTCTCCAATCTTCCCAAATTCTGATAGAGGGCCATGAGACGTAGACCTGAGTGCAAAAATGGAGGCTCTAGCCCCTTCCAGAGCTGAGATATCGAAACTCAAAAATTCGGCCCGAAAAAAAAACGACAGTGGTACCCCTTACGTTTTTTTTTTTGGGCGAAAAATTAAGTTTCTCCAATCTTCCCAAATTCTGATAGAGGGCCATGAGACTTAGACCTGAGTGCAAAAATGGATGCTCTAGCCCCTTCCAGAGCTGAGATATCGAAACTCAAAAATTCGGCCCGAAAAAAAAAAACGACAGTGGTACCCCTTACGTTTTTTTTTGGGCGAAAAATTAAGTTTCTCCAATCTTCCCAAATTCTGATAGAGGGCCATGAGACTTAGACCTGAGTGCAAAAATGGAGGCTCTAGCCCCTTCCAGAGCTGAGATATCGAAACTCAAAAATTCGGCCTGAAAAAAAACCGACAGTGGTACCCCTTACGTTTTTTTTTTGGGCGAAAAATTAAGTTTCTCCAATCTTCCCAAATTCTGATAGAGGGCCATGAGACTTAGACCTGAGTGCAAAAATGGAGGCTCTAGCCCCTTCCAGAGCTGAGATATCGAAACTCAAAAATTCGGCCCGAAAAAAAAACGACAGTGGTACCCCTTACGTTTTTTTTTTTGGGCAAAAAATTAAGTTTCTCCAATCTTCCCAAATTCTGATAGAGGGCCATGAGACTTAGACCTGAGTGCAAAAATGGAGGCTCTAGCCCCTTCCAGAGCTGAGATATCGAAACTAAAAAATTCGGCCCGAAAAAAAAACGACAGTGGTACCCCTTACGTTTTTTTTTTGGGCGAAAAATTAAGTTTCTCCAATCTTCCCAAATTCTGATAGAGGGCCATGAGACTTAGACCTGAGTGCAAAAATGGAGGCTCTAGCCCCTTCCAGAGCTTAGATATCGAAACTCAAAAATTCGGCCCGAAAAAAAAAACGACAGTGGTACCCCTTACGTTTTTTTTTTGGGCGAAAAATTAAGTTTCTCCAATCTTCCCAAATTCTGATAGAGGGCCATGAGACTTAGACCTGAGTGCAAAAATGGAGGCTCTAGCCCCTTCCAGAGCTGAGATATCGAAACTCAAAAATTCGGCCCGACAAAAAAAAAACGACAGTGGTACCCCTTACGTTTTTTTTTTGGGCGAAAAATTAAGTTTCTCCAATCTTCCCAAATTCTGATAGAGGGCCAAGAGACTTAGACCTGAGTGCAAAAATGGAGGATATAGCCCCTTCCAGAGCTGAGATATCGAAACTCAAAAATTCGGCCCGAAAAAAAAAAATGACAGTGGTACCCCTTACGTTTTTTTTTTTCGGCAAAAAATTAAGTTTCTCCAATCTTCCCAAATTCTGATAGAGGGCCATGAGACTTAGACCTGAGTGCAAAAATGGAGGCTCTAGCCCCTTCCAGAGCTGAGATATCGAAACTCAAAAATTCCGCCCCAAAAAAAAAACGACAGTGGTACCCCTTACGTTTTTTTTTTGGGCGAAAAATTAAAATTTCTCCAATCTTCCCAAATCCTGATAGAGGGCCATGAGACTTAGACCTGAGTGCAAAAATGGATGCTCTAGCCCCTTCCAGAGCTGAGATATCGAAACTCAAAAATTCGGCCCGAAAAAAACCCGACAGTGGTACCCCTTACGGTTTTTTTTTTTGGGCGAAAAATTAAGTTTCTCCAATCTTCCCAAATTCTGATAGAGGGCCATGAGACTTAGACCTGAGTGCAAAAATGGAGGCTCTAGCCCCTTCCAGAGCTGAGATATCGAAACTCAAAAATTCGGCCCGAAAAAAAAAACGACAGTGGTACCCCTTACGTTTTTTTTTTTGGGCGAAAAATTAAGTTTCTCCAATCTTCCCAAATTCTGATAGAGGGCCATGAGACTTAGACCTGAGTGCAAAAATGGAGGCTCTAGCCCCTTCCAGAGCTGAGATATCGAAACTCAAAAATTCGGCCCGAAAAAAAAACGACAGTGGTACCCCTTACGTT
This sequence comes from Pimephales promelas, assembly GCF_988280905.1. NCBI lineage: Eukaryota > Metazoa > Chordata > Actinopteri > Cypriniformes > Leuciscidae > Pimephales > Pimephales promelas. The sequence goes on along the minus strand of NW_028297325.1, from coordinate 26,345 downwards.
TTTTTTTGGGGCAAAAAATTCAGTTTCTCCAATCTTCCCAAATTCTGATAGAGGGCCATGAGACCTAGACCTGAGTGCAAAAATGGAGGCTCTAGCCCCTTCCAGAGCTGAGATATCGAAACTCAAAAATTCGGCCCGAAAAAAAAAACGACAGTGGTACCCCTTACGTTTTTTTTTTTGGGCGAAAAATTAAGTTTCTCCAATCTTCCCAAATTCTGATAGAGGGCCATGAGACTTAGACCTGAGTGCAAAAATGGAGGCTCTAGCCCCTTCCAGAGCTGAGATATCGAAACTCAAAAATTTGGCCCGAAAAAAAAAACGACAGTGGTACCCCTTACGTTTTTTTTCGGGCGAAAAATTAAGTTTCTCCAATCTTCCCAAATTCTGATAGAGGGCCATGAGACTTAGACCTGAGTGCAAAAATGGAGGCTCTAGCCCCTTCCAGAGCTGAGATATCGAAACTCAAAAATTCGGCCCGAAAAAAAAACGACAGTGGTACCCCTTACGTTTTTTTTTTGGGCGAAAAATTAAGTTTCTCCAATCTTCCCAAATTCTGATAGAGGGCCATGAGACTTAGACCTGAGTGCAAAAATGGAGGCTCTAGCCCCTTCCAGAGCTGAGATATCGAAACTCAAAAATTCGGCCCGAAAAAAAAACGACAGTGGTACCCCTTACGTTTTTTTTTTTGGGCGAAAAATTAAGTTTCTCCAATCTTCCCAAATTCTAATAGAGGGCCATGAGACTTAGACCTGAGTGCAAAAATGGAGGCTCTAGCCCCTTCCAGAGCTGAGATATCGAAACTCAAAAATTCGGCCCGAAAAAAAAAAACGACAGTGGTACCCCTTACGTTTTTTTTTTTGGGCAAAAAATTAAGTTTCTCCAATCTTCCCAAATTCTGATAGAGGGCCATGAGACTTAGACCTGAGTGCAAAAATGGAGGCTCTAGCCCCTTCCAGAGCTGAGATATCGAAACTCAAAAATTCGGCCCGAAAAAAAAACGACAGTGGTACCCCTTACGTTTTTTTTTGGGCGAAAAATTAAGTTTCTCCAATCTTCCCAAATTCTGATAGAGGGCCATGAGACTTAGACCTGAGTGCAAAAATGGAGGCTCTAGCCCCTTCCAGAGCTGAGATATCGAAACTCAAAAATTCGGCCCGAAAAAAAAAACGACAGTGGTACCCCTTACGGTTTTTTTTTGGGCGAAAAATTAAGTTTCTCCAATCTTCCCAAATTCTGATAGAGGGCCATGAGACTTAGACCTGAGTGCAAAAATTGAGGCTCTAGCCCCTTCCAGAGCTGAGATATCGAAACTCAAAAATTCGGCCGAAAAAAAAAACGACAGTGGTACCCCTTACGTTTTTTTTTTTTGGGCAAAAAATTAAGTTTCTCCAATCTTCCCAAATTCTGATAGAGGGCCATGAGACTTAGACCTGAGTGCAAAAATGGAGGCTCTAGCCCCTTCCAGAGCTGAGATATCGAAACTCAAAAATTCGGCCCGAAAAAAAAAAACGACAGTGGTACCCCTTACGTTTTTTTTTTTTTGGGCGAAAAATTAAGTTTCTCCAATCTTCCCAAATTCTGATAGAGGGCCATGAGACTTAGACCTGAGTGCAAAAATGGAGGCTCTAGCCCCTTCCAGAGCTGAGATATCGAAACTCAAAAATTCGGCCCGAAAAAAAACGACAGTGGTACCCCTTACGTTTTTTTTTTGGGCAAAAAATTAAGTTTCTCCAATCTTCCCAAATTCTGATAGAGGGCCATGAGACTTAGACCTGAGTGCAAAAATGGAGGCTCTAGCCCCTTCCAGAGCTGAGATATCGAAACTCAAAAATTCGGCCCGAAAAAAAAAACGACAGTGGTACCCCTTACGTTTTTTTTTTGGGCGAAAAATTAAGTTTCTCCAATCTTCCCAAATTCTGATAGAGGGCCATGAGACTTAGACCTGAGTGCAAAAATGGATGCTCTAGCCCCTTCCAGAGCTGAGATATCGAAACTCAAAAATTCGGCCCGAAAAAAAAAAACGACAGTGGTACCCCTTACGTTTTTTTTTGGGCGAAAAATTAAGTTTCTCCAATCTTCCCAAATTCTGATAGAGGGCCATGAGACTTAGACCTGAGTGCAAAAATGGAGGCTCTAGCCCCTTCCAGAGCTGAGATATCGAAACTCAAAAATTCGGCCCGAAAAAAAAACGACAGTGGTACCCCTTACGTTTTTTTTTTGGGCGAAAAATTAAGTTTCTCCAATCTTCCCAAATTCTGATAGAGGGCCATGAGACTTAGACCTGAGTGCAAAAATGGAGGCTCTAGCCCCTTCCAGAGCTGAGATATCGAAACTCAAAAATTCGGCCCGAAAAAAAAAAACGACAGTGGTACCCCTTACGTTTTTTTTTTTGGGCGAAAAATTAAGTTTCTCCAATCTTCCCAAATTCTGATAGAGGGCCATGAGACTTAGACCTGAGTGCAAAAATGGAGGCTCTAGCCCCTTCCAGAGCTGAGATATCGAAACTCAAAAATTCGGCCCGAAAAAAAAAAACGACAGTGGTACCCCTTACGTTTTTTTTTTGGGCGAAAAATTAAGTTTCTCCAATCTTCCCAAATTCTGATAGAGGGCCAAGAGACTTAGACCTGAGTGCAAAAATGGAGGATATAGCCCCTTCCAGAGCTGAGATATCGAAACTCAAAAATTCGGCCCGAAAAAAAAAATGACAGTGGTACCCCTTACGTTTTTTTTTTTCGGCAAAAAATTAAGTTTCTCCAATCTTCCCAAATTCTGATAGAGGGCCATGAGACTTAGACCTGAGTGCAAAAATGGAGGCTCTAGCCCCTTCCAGAGCTGAGATATCGAAACTCAAAAATTCCGCCCCAAAAAAAAACCGACAGTGGTACCCCTTACGTTTTTTTTTTGGGCGAAAAATTAAAATTTCTCCAATCTTCCCAAATCCTGATAGAGGGCCATGAGACTTAGACCTGAGTGCAAAAATGGATGCTCTAGCCCCTTCCAGAGCTGAGATATCGAAACTCAAAAATTCGGCCCGAAAAAAACCCGACAGTGGTACCCCTTACGGTTTTTTTTTTTGGGCGAAAAATTAAGTTTCTCCAATCTTCCCAAATTCTGATAGAGGGCCATGAGACTTAGACCTGAGTGCAAAAATGGAGGCTCTAGCCCCTTCCAGAGCTGAGATATCGAAACTCAAAAATTCGGCCCGAAAAAAAAAAACGACAGTGGTACCCCTTACGTTTTTTTTTTTGGGCGAAAAATTAAGTTTCTCCAATCTTCCCAAATTCTGATAGAGGGCCATGAGACTTAGACCTGAGTGCAAAAATGGAGGCTCTAGCCCCTTCCAGAGCTGAGATATCGAAACTCAAAAATTCGGCCCGAAAAAAAAACGACAGTGGTACCCCTTACGTTTTTTTTTGGGGCAAAAAATTCAGTTTCTCCAATCTTCCCAAATTCTGATAGAGGGCCATGAGACCTAGACCTGAGTGCAAAAATGGAGGCTCTAGCCCCTTCCAGAGCTGAGATATCGAAACTCAAAAATTCGGCCCGAAAAAAAAAAACGACAGTGGTACCCCTTACGTTTTTTTTTTTGGGCGAAAAATTAAGTTTCTCCAATCTTCCCAAATTCTGATAGAGGGCCATGAGACTTAGACCTGAGTGCAAAAATGGAGGCTCTAGCCCCTTCCAGAGCTGAGATATCGAAACTCAAAAATTTGGCCCGAAAAAAAAAACGACAGTGGTACCCCTTACGTTTTTTTTCGGGCGAAAAATTAAGTTTCTCCAATCTTCCCAAATTCTGATAGAGGGCCATGAGACTTAGACCTGAGTGCAAAAATGGAGGCTCTAGCCCCTTCCAGAGCTGAGATATCGAAACTCAAAAATTCGGCCCGAAAAAAAAACGACAGTGGTACCCCTTACGTTTTTTTTTTGGGCGAAAAATTAAGTTTCTCCAATCTTCCCAAATTCTGATAGAGGGCCATGAGACTTAGACCTGAGTGCAAAAATGGAGGCTCTAGCCCCTTCCAGAGCTGAGATATCGAAACTCAAAAATTCGGCCCGAAAAAAAAACGACAGTGGTACCCCTTACGTTTTTTTTTTGGGCGAAAAATTAAGTTTCTCCAATCTTCCCAAATTCTAATAGAGGGCCATGAGACTTAGACCTGAGTGCAAAAATGGAGGCTCTAGCCCCTTCCAGAGCTGAGATATCGAAACTCAAAAATTCGGCCCGAAAAAAAAAACGACAGTGGTACCCCTTACGTTTTTTTTTTTTGGGCAAAAAATTAAGTTTCTCCAATCTTCCCAAATTCTGATAGAGGGCCATGAGACTTAGACCTGAGTGCAAAAATGGAGGCTCTAGCCCCTTCCAGAGCTGAGATATCGAAACTCAAAAATTCGGCCCGAAAAAAAAACGACAGTGGTACCCCTTACGTTTTTTTTTGGGCGAAAAATTAAGTTTCTCCAATCTTCCCAAATTCTGATAGAGGGCCATGAGACTTAGACCTGAGTGCAAAAATGGAGGCTCTAGCCCCTTCCAGAGCTGAGATATCGAAACTCAAAAATTCGGCCCGAAAAAAAAAACGACAGTGGTACCCCTTACGGTTTTTTTTTGGGCGAAAAATTAAGTTTCTCCAATCTTCCCAAATTCTGATAGAGGGCCATGAGACTTAGACCTGAGTGCAAAAATGGAGGCTCTAGCCCCTTCCAGAGCTGAGATATCGAAACTCAAAAATTCGGCCGAAAAAAAAAACGACAGTGGTACCCCTTACGTTTTTTTTTTTTGGGCAAAAAATTAAGTTTCTCCAATCTTCCCAAATTCTGATAGAGGGCCATGAGACTTAGACCTGAGTGCAAAAATGGAGGCTCTAGCCCCTTCCAGAGCTGAGATATCGAAACTCAAAAATTCGGCCCGAAAAAAAAAACGACAGTGGTACCCCTTACGTTTTTTTTTTTTGGGCGAAAAATTAAGTTTCTCCAATCTTCCCAAATTCTGATAGAGGGCCATGAGACTTAGACCTGAGTGCAAAAATGGAGGCTCTAGCCCCTTCCAGAGCTGAGATATCGAAACTCAAAAATTCGGCCCGAAAAAAAAACGACAGTGGTACCCCTTACGTTTTTTTTTTGGGCAAAAAATTAAGTTTCTCCAATCTTCCCAAATTCTGATAGAGGGCCATGAGACTTAGACCTGAGTGCAAAAATGGAGGCTCTAGCCCCTTCCAGAGCTGAGATATCGAAACTCAAAAATTCGGCCCGAAAAAAAAAACGACAGTGGTACCCCTTACGTTTTTTTTTTGGGCGAAAAATTAAGTTTCTCCAATCTTCCCAAATTCTGATAGAGGGCCATGAGACTTAGACCTGAGTGCAAAAATGGATGCTCTAGCCCCTTCCAGAGCTGAGATATCGAAACTCAAAAATTCGGCCCGAAAAAAAAAAACGACAGTGGTACCCCTTACGTTTTTTTTTGGGCGAAAAATTAAGTTTCTCCAATCTTCCCAAATTCTGATAGAGGGCCATGAGACTTAGACCTGAGTGCAAAAATGGAGGCTCTAGCCCCTTCCAGAGCTGAGATATCGAAACTCAAAAATTCGGCCCGAAAAAAAAACGACAGTGGTACCCCTTACGTTTTTTTTTTGGGCGAAAAATTAAGTTTCTCCAATCTTCCCAAATTCTGATAGAGGGCCATGAGACTTAGACCTGAGTGCAAAAATGGAGGCTCTAGCCCCTTCCAGAGCTGAGATATCGAAACTCAAAAATTCGGCCCGAAAAAAAAAAACGACAGTGGTACCCCTTACGTTTTTTTTTTTGGGCGAAAAATTAAGTTTCTCCAATCTTCCCAAATTCTGATAGAGGGCCATGAGACTTAGACCTGAGTGCAAAAATGGAGGCTCTAGCCCCTTCCAGAGCTGAGATATCGAAACTCAAAAATTCGGCCCGAAAAAAAAAAACGACAGTGGTACCCCTTACGTTTTTTTTTTTGGGCAAAAAATTAAGTTTCTCCAATCTTCCCAAATTCTGATAGAGGGCCATGAGACTTAGACCTGAGTGCAAAAATGGAGGCTCTAGCCCCTTCCAGAGCTGAGATATCGAAACTCAAAAATTCGGCCCGAAAAAAAAACGACAGTGGTACCCCTTACGTTTTTTTTTTTGGGCGAAAAATTAAGTTTCTCCAATCTTCCCAAATTCTGATAGAGGGCCATGAGACTTAGACCTGAGTGCAAAAATGGAGGCTCTAGCCCCTTCCAGAGCTGAGATATTGAAACTCAAAAATTCGGCCCGAAAAAAAAACGACAGTGGTACCCCTTACGTTTTTTTTTTTGGGCGAAAAATTAAGTTTCTCCAATCTTCCCAAATTCTGATAGAGGGCCATGAGACTTAGACCTGAGTGCAAAAATGGAGGCTCTAGCCCCTTCCAGAGCTGAGATATCGAAACTCAAAAATTCGGCCGAAAAAAAAAACGACAGTGGTACCCCTTACGTTTTTTTTTTTGGGCAAAAAATTAAGTTTCTCCAATCTTCCCAAATTCTGATAGAGGGCCATGAGACTTAGACCTGAGTGCAAAAATGGAGGCTCTAGCCCCTTCCAGAGCTGAGATATCGAAATTCAAAAATTCGGCCCGAAAAAAAAAACGACAGTGGTACCCCTTACGTTTTTTTTTTTTGGGCGAAAAATTAAGTTTCTCCAATCTTCCCAAATTCTGATAGAGGGCCATGAGACTTAGACCTGAGTGCAAAAATGGAGGCTCTAGCCCCTTCCAGAGCTGAGATATCGAAACTCAAAAATTCGGCCCGAAAAAAAAACGACAGTGGTACCCCTTACGTTTTTTTTTTGGGCAAAAAATTAAGTTTCTCCAATCTTCCCAAATTCTGATAGAGGGCCATGAGACTGAGACCTGAGTGCAAAAATGGAGGCTCTAGCCCCTTCCAGAGCTGAGATATCGAAACTCAAAAATTCGGCCCGAAAAAAAAACGACAGTGGTACCCCTTACGTTTTTTTTTTTTGGGCGAAAAATTCAGTTTCTCCAATCTTCCCAAATTCTGATAGAGGGCCATGAGACTTAGACCTGCGTGCAAAAATGGAGGCTCTAGCCCATTCCAGAGCTGAGATATCGAAACTCAAAAATTCGGCCCGAAAAAAAACGACAGTGGTACCCCTTACGTTTTTTTTTTTTTGGGCGAAAAATTAAGTTTCTCCAATCTTCCCAAATTCTGATAGAGGGCCATGAGACTTAGACCTGAGTGCAAAAATGGAGGCTCTAGCCCCTTCCAGAGCTGAGATATCGAAACTCAAAAATTCGGCCGAAAAAAAAAACGACAGTGGTACCCCTTACGTTTTTTTTTTTGGGCAAAAAATTAAGTTTCTCCAATCTTCCCAAATTCTGATAGAGGGCCATGAGACTTAGACCTGAGTGCAAAAATGGAGGCTCTAGCCCCTTCCAGAGCTGAGATATCGAAATTCAAAAATTCGGCCCGAAAAAAAAAACGACAGTGGTACCCCTTACGTTTTTTTTTTTTGGGCGAAAAATTAAGTTTCTCCAATCTTCCCAAATTCTGATAGAGGGCCATGAGACTTAGACCTGAGTGCAAAAATGGAGGCTCTAGCCCCTTCCAGAGCTGAGATATCGAAACTCAAAAATTCGGCCCGAAAAAAAAACGACAGTGGTACCCCTTACGTTTTTTTTTTGGGCAAAAAATTAAGTTTCTCCAATCTTCCCAAATTCTGATAGAGGGCCATGAGACTGAGACCTGAGTGCAAAAATGGAGGCTCTAGCCCCTTCCAGAGCTGAGATATCGAAACTCAAAAATTCGGCCCGAAAAAAAAACGACAGTGGTACCCCTTACGTTTTTTTTTTTTGGGCGAAAAATTCAGTTTCTCCAATCTTCCCAAATTCTGATAGAGGGCCATGAGACTTAGACCTGCGTGCAAAAATGGAGGCTCTAGCCCATTCCAGAGCTGAGATATCGAAACTCAAAAATTCGGCCCGAAAAAAAACGACAGTGGTACCCCTTACGTTTTTTTTTTTTTGGGCGAAAAATTAAGTTTCTCCAATCTTCCCAAATTCTGATAGAGGGCCATGAGACTTAGACCTGAGTGCAAAAATGGAGGCTCTAGCCCCTTCCAGAGCTGAGATATCAAAACTCAAAAATTCGGCCCGAAAAAAAAACGACAGTGGTACCCCTTACGTTTTTTTTTTGGGCAAAAAATTCAGTTTCTCCAATCTTCCCAAATTCTGATAGAGGGCCATGAGACTTAGACCTGAGTGCAAAAATGGAGGTTCTAGCCCCTTCCAGAGCTGAGATATCGAAACTCAAAAATTCGGCCCGAAAAAAAAACGACAGTGGTACCCCTTACGTTTTTTTTTTGGGCGAAAAATTAAGTTTCTCCAATCTTCCCAAATTCTGATAGAGGGCCATGAGACTTAGACCTGAGTGCAAAAATGGAGGCTCTAGCCCCTTCCAGAGCTGAGATATCGAAACTCAAAAATTCGGCCCGAAAAAAAAAAACGACAGTGGTACCCCTTACGTTTTTTTTTTTGGGCGAAAAATTAAGTTTCTCCAATCTTCCCAAATTCTGATAGAGGGCCATGAGACTTAGACCTGAGTGCAAAAATGGAGGCTCTAGCCCCTTCCAGAGCTGAGATATCGAAACTCAAAAATTCGGCCCGAAAAAAAAAAACGACAGTGGTACCCCTTACGTTTTTTTTTTGGGCGAAAAATTAAGTTTCTCCAATCTTCCCAAATTCTGATAGAGGGCCAAGAGACTTAGACCTGAGTGCAAAAATGGAGGATATAGCCCCTTCCAGAGCTGAGATATCGAAACTCAAAAATTCGGCCCGAAAAAAAAAATGACAGTGGTACCCCTTACGTTTTTTTTTTTCGGCAAAAAATTAAGTTTCTCCAATCTTCCCAAATTCTGATAGAGGGCCATGAGACTTAGACCTGAGTGCAAAAATGGAGGCTCTAGCCCCTTCCAGAGCTGAGATATCGAAACTCAAAAATTCCGCCCCAAAAAAAAACCGACAGTGGTACCCCTTACGTTTTTTTTTTGGGCGAAAAATTAAAATTTCTCCAATCTTCCCAAATCCTGATAGAGGGCCATGAGACTTAGACCTGAGTGCAAAAATGGATGCTCTAGCCCCTTCCAGAGCTGAGATATCGAAACTCAAAAATTCGGCCCGAAAAAAACCCGACAGTGGTACCCCTTACGGTTTTTTTTTTTGGGCGAAAAATTAAGTTTCTCCAATCTTCCCAAATTCTGATAGAGGGCCATGAGACTTAGACCTGAGTGCAAAAATGGAGGCTCTAGCCCCTTCCAGAGCTGAGATATCGAAACTCAAAAATTCGGCCCGAAAAAAAAAACGACAGTGGTACCCCTTACGTTTTTTTTTTTGGGCGAAAAATTAAGTTTCTCCAATCTTCCCAAATTCTGATAGAGGGCCATGAGACTTAGACCTGAGTGCAAAAATGGAGGCTCTAGCCCCTTCCAGAGCTGAGATATCGAAACTCAAAAATTCGGCCCGAAAAAAAAACGACAGTGGTACCCCTTACGTTTTTTTTTGGGGCAAAAAATTCAGTTTCTCCAATCTTCCCAAATTCTGATAGAGGGCCATGAGACCTAGACCTGAGTGCAAAAATGGAGGCTCTAGCCCCTTCCAGAGCTGAGATATCGAAACTCAAAAATTCGGCCCGAAAAAAAAAAACGACAGTGGTACCCCTTACGTTTTTTTTTTTGGGCGAAAAATTAAGTTTCTCCAATCTTCCCAAATTCTGATAGAGGGCCATGAGACTTAGACCTGAGTGCAAAAATGGAGGCTCTAGCCCCTTCCAGAGCTGAGATATCGAAACTCAAAAATTTGGCCCGAAAAAAAAAACGACAGTGGTACCCCTTACGTTTTTTTTCGGGCGAAAAATTAAGTTTCTCCAATCTTCCCAAATTCTGATAGAGGGCCATGAGACTTAGACCTGAGTGCAAAAATGGAGGCTCTAGCCCCTTCCAGAGCTGAGATATCGAAACTCAAAAATTCGGCCCGAAAAAAAAACGACAGTGGTACCCCTTACGTTTTTTTTTTGGGCGAAAAATTAAGTTTCTCCAATCTTCCCAAATTCTGATAGAGGGCCATGAGACTTAGACCTGAGTGCAAAAATGGAGGCTCTAGCCCCTTCCAGAGCTGAGATATCGAAACTCAAAAATTCGGCCCGAAAAAAAAACGACAGTGGTACCCCTTACGTTTTTTTTTTGGGCGAAAAATTAAGTTTCTCCAATCTTTCCAAATTCTAATAGAGGGCCATGAGACTTAGACCTGAGTGCAAAAATGGAGGCTCTAGCCCCTTCCAGAGCTGAGATATCGAAACTCAAAAATTCGGCCCGAAAAAAAAAACGACAGTGGTACCCCTTACGTTTTTTTTTTTTGGGCAAAAAATTAAGTTTCTCCAATCTTCCCAAATTCTGATAGAGGGCCATGAGACTTAGACCTGAGTGCAAAAATGGAGGCTCTAGCCCCTTCCAGAGCTGAGATATCGAAACTCAAAAATTCGGCCCGAAAAAAAAACGACAGTGGTACCCCTTACGTTTTTTTTTGGGCGAAAAATTAAGTTTCTCCAATCTTCCCAAATTCTGATAGAGGGCCATGAGACTTAGACCTGAGTGCAAAAATGGAGGCTCTAGCCCCTTCCAGAGCTGAGATATCGAAACTCAAAAATTCGGCCCGAAAAAAAAAACGACAGTGGTACCCCTTACGGTTTTTTTTTGGGCGAAAAATTAAGTTTCTCCAATCTTCCCAAATTCTGATAGAGGGCCATGAGACTTAGACCTGAGTGCAAAAATGGAGGCTCTAGCCCCTTCCAGAGCTGAGATATCGAAACTCAAAAATTCGGCCGAAAAAAAAAACGACAGTGGTACCCCTTACGTTTTTTTTTTTTGGGCAAAAAATTAAGTTTCTCCAATCTTCCCAAATTCTGATAGAGGGCCATGAGACTTAGACCTGAGTGCAAAAATGGAGGCTCTAGCCCCTTCCAGAGCTGAGATATCGAAACTCAAAAATTCGGCCCGAAAAAAAAAACGACAGTGGTACCCCTTACGTTTTTTTTTTTTGGGCGAAAAATTAAGTTTCTCCAATCTTCCCAAATTCTGATAGAGGGCCATGAGACTTAGACCTGAGTGCAAAAATGGAGGCTCTAGCCCCTTCCAGAGCTGAGATATCGAAACTCAAAAATTCGGCCCGAAAAAAAAACGACAGTGGTACCCCTTACGTTTTTTTTTTGGGCAAAAAATTAAGTTTCTCCAATCTTCCCAAATTCTGATAGAGGGCCATGAGACTTAGACCTGAGTGCAAAAATGGAGGCTCTAGCCCCTTCCAGAGCTGAGATATCGAAACTCAAAAATTCGGCCCGAAAAAAAAAACGACAGTGGTACCCCTTACGTTTTTTTTTTGGGCGAAAAATTAAGTTTCTCCAATCTTCCCAAATTCTGATAGAGGGCCATGAGACTTAGACCTGAGTGCAAAAATGGATGCTCTAGCCCCTTCCAGAGCTGAGATATCGAAACTCAAAAATTCGGCCCGAAAAAAAAAAACGACAGTGGTACCCCTTACGTTTTTTTTTGGGCGAAAAATTAAGTTTCTCCAATCTTCCCAAATTCTGATAGAGGGCCATGAGACTTAGACCTGAGTGCAAAAATGGAGGCTCTAGCCCCTTCCAGAGCTGAGATATCGAAACTCAAAAATTCGGCCCGAAAAAAAAACGACAGTGGTACCCCTTACGTTTTTTTTTTGGGCGAAAAATTAAGTTTCTCCAATCTTCCCAAATTCTGATAGAGGGCCATGAGACTTAGACCTGAGTGCAAAAATGGAGGCTCTAGCCCCTTCCAGAGCTGAGATATCGAAACTCAAAAATTCGGCCCGAAAAAAAAAACGACAGTGGTACCCCTTACGTTTTTTTTTTTGGGCGAAAAATTAAGTTTCTCCAATCTTCCCAAATTCTGATAGAGGGCCATGAGACTTAGACCTGAGTGCAAAAATGGAGGCTCTAGCCCCTTCCAGAGCTGAGATATCGAAACTCAAAAATTCGGCCCGAAAAAAAAACGACAGTGGTACCCCTTACGTTTTTTTTTTGGGCAAAAAATTAAGTTTCTCCAATCTTCCCAAATTCTGATAGAGGGCCATGAGACTGAGACCTGAGTGCAAAAATGGAGGCTCTAGCCCCTTCCAGAGCTGAGATATCGAAACTCAAAAATTCGGCCCGAAAAAAAAAACGACAGTGGTACCCCTTACGTTTTTTTTTTTTGGGCGAAAAATTCAGTTTCTCCAATCTTCCCAAATTCTGATAGAGGGCCATGAGACTTAGACCTGCGTGCAAAAATGGAGGCTCTAGCCCATTCCAGAGCTGAGATATCGAAACTCAAAAATTCGGCCCGAAAAAAAACGACAGTGGTACCCCTTACGTTTTTTTTTTTTTGGGCGAAAAATTAAGTTTCTCCAATCTTCCCAAATTCTGATAGAGGGCCATGAGACTTAGACCTGAGTGCAAAAATGGAGGCTCTAGCCCCTTCCAGAGCTGAGATATCGAAACTCAAAAATTCGGCCGAAAAAAAAAACGACAGTGGTACCCCTTACGTTTTTTTTTTTGGGCAAAAAATTAAGTTTCTCCAATCTTCCCAAATTCTGATAGAGGGCCATGAGACTTAGACCTGAGTGCAAAAATGGAGGCTCTAGCCCCTTCCAGAGCTGAGATATCGAAATTCAAAAATTCGGCCCGAAAAAAAAAACGACAGTGGTACCCCTTACGTTTTTTTTTTTTGGGCGAAAAATTAAGTTTCTCCAATCTTCCCAAATTCTGATAGAGGGCCATGAGACTTAGACCTGAGTGCAAAAATGGAGGCTCTAGCCCCTTCCAGAGCTGAGATATCGAAACTCAAAAATTCGGCCCGAAAAAAAAACGACAGTGGTACCCCTTACGTTTTTTTTTTGGGCAAAAAATTAAGTTTCTCCAATCTTCCCAAATTCTGATAGAGGGCCATGAGACTGAGACCTGAGTGCAAAAATGGAGGCTCTAGCCCCTTCCAGAGCTGAGATATCGAAACTCAAAAATTCGGCCCGAAAAAAAAACGACAGTGGTACCCCTTACGTTTTTTTTTTTTGGGCGAAAAATTCAGTTTCTCCAATCTTCCCAAATTCTGATAGAGGGCCATGAGACTTAGACCTGCGTGCAAAAATGGAGGCTCTAGCCCATTCCAGAGCTGAGATATCGAAACTCAAAAATTCGGCCCGAAAAAAAACGACAGTGGTACCCCTTACGTTTTTTTTTTTTGGGCGAAAAATTAAGTTTCTCCAATCTTCCCAAATTCTGATAGAGGGCCATGAGACTTAGACCTGAGTGCAAAAATGGAGGCTCTAGCCCCTTCCAGAGCTGAGATATCAAAACTCAAAAATTCGGCCCGAAAAAAAAACGACAGTGGTACCCCTTACGTTTTTTTTTTGGGCAAAAAATTCAGTTTCTCCAATCTTCCCAAATTCTGATAGAGGGCCATGAGACTTAGACCTGAGTGCAAAAATGGAGGTTCTAGCCCCTTCCAGAGCTGAGATATCGAAACTCAAAAATTCGGCCCGAAAAAAAAACGACAGTGGTACCCCTTACGTTTTTTTTTTGGGCGAAAAATTAAGTTTCTCCAATCTTCCCAAATTCTGATAGAGGGCCATGAGACTTAGACCTGAGTGCAAAAATGGAGGCTCTAGCCCCTTCCAGAGCTGAGATATCGAAACTCAAATATTCGGCCCGAAAAAAAAAAACGACAGTGGTACCCCTTACGTTTTTTTTTTTGGGCGAAAAATTAAGTTTCTCCAATCTTCCCAAATTCTGATAGAGGGCCATGAGACTTAGACCTGAGTGCAAAAATGGAGGCTCTAGCCCCTTCCAGAGCTGAGATATCGAAACTCAAAAATTCGGCCCGAAAAAAAAAAACGACAGTGGTACCCCTTACGTTTTTTTTTTGGGCGAAAAATTAAGTTTCTCCAATCTTCCCAAATTCTGATAGAGGGCCAAGAGACTTAGACCTGAGTGCAAAAATGGAGGATATAGCCCCTTCCAGAGCTGAGATATCGAAACTCAAAAATTCGGCCCGAAAAAAAAAATGACAGTGGTACCCCTTACGTTTTTTTTTTTCGGCAAAAAATTAAGTTTCTCCAATCTTCCCAAATTCTGATAGAGGGCCATGAGACTTAGACCTGAGTGCAAAAATGGAGGCTCTAGCCCCTTCCAGAGCTGAGATATCGAAACTCAAAAATTCCGCCCCAAAAAAAAACCGACAGTGGTACCCCTTACGTTTTTTTTTTGGGCGAAAAATTAAAATTTCTCCAATCTTCCCAAATCCTGATAGAGGGCCATGAGACTTAGACCTGAGTGCAAAAATGGATGCTCTAGCCCCTTCCAGAGCTGAGATATCGAAACTCAAAAATTCGGCCCGAAAAAAACCCGACAGTGGTACCCCTTACGGTTTTTTTTTTGGGCGAAAAATTAAGTTTCTCCAATCTTCCCAAATTCTGATAGAGGGCCATGAGACTTAGACCTGAGTGCAAAAATGGAGGCTCTAGCCCCTTCCAGAGCTGAGATATCGAAACTCAAAAATTCGGCCCGAAAAAAAAAAACGACAGTGGTACCCCTTACGTTTTTTTTTTTGGGCGAAAAATTAAGTTTCTCCAATCTTCCCAAATTCTGATAGAGGGCCATGAGACTTAGACCTGAGTGCAAAAATGGAGGCTCTAGCCCCTTCCAGAGCTGAGATATCGAAACTCAAAAATTCGGCCCGAAAAAAAAACGACAGTGGTACCCCTTACGTTTTTTTTTGGGGCAAAAAATTCAGTTTCTCCAATCTTCCCAAATTCTGATAGAGGGCCATGAGACCTAGACCTGAGTGCAAAAATGGAGGCTCTAGCCCCTTCCAGAGCTGAGATATCGAAACTCAAAAATTCGGCCCGAAAAAAAAAAACGACAGTGGTACCCCTTACGTTTTTTTTTTTGGGCGAAAAATTAAGTTTCTCCAATCTTCCCAAATTCTGATAGAGGGCCATGAGACTTAGACCTGAGTGCAAAAATGGAGGCTCTAGCCCCTTCCAGAGCTGAGATATCGAAACTCAAAAATTTGGCCCGAAAAAAAAAACGACAGTGGTACCCCTTACGTTTTTTTTCGGGCGAAAAATTAAGTTTCTCCAATCTTCCCAAATTCTGATAGAGGGCCATGAGACTTAGACCTGAGTGCAAAAATGGAGGCTCTAGCCCCTTCCAGAGCTGAGATATCGAAACTCAAAAATTCGGCCCGAAAAAAAAACGACAGTGGTACCCCTTACGTTTTTTTTTTGGGCGAAAAATTAAGTTTCTCCAATCTTCCCAAATTCTGATAGAGGGCCATGAGACTTAGACCTGAGTGCAAAAATGGAGGCTCTAGCCCCTTCCAGAGCTGAGATATCGAAACTCAAAAATTCGGCCCGAAAAAAAAACGACAGTGGTACCCCTTACGTTTTTTTTTTGGGCGAAAAATTAAGTTTCTCCAATCTTCCCAAATTCTAATAGAGGGCCATGAGACTTAGACCTGAGTGCAAAAATGGAGGCTCTAGCCCCTTCCAGAGCTGAGATATCGAAACTCAAAAATTCGGCCCGAAAAAAAAAACGACAGTGGTACCCCTTACGTTTTTTTTTTTTGGGCAAAAAATTAAGTTTCTCCAATCTTCCCAAATTCTGATAGAGGGCCATGAGACTTAGACCTGAGTGCAAAAATGGAGGCTCTAGCCCCTTCCAGAGCTGAGATATCGAAACTCAAAAATTCGGCCCGAAAAAAAAACGACAGTGGTACCCCTTACGTTTTTTTTTGGGCGAAAAATTAAGTTTCTCCAATCTTCCCAAATTCTGATAGAGGGCCATGAGACTTAGACCTGAGTGCAAAAATGGAGGCTCTAGCCCCTTCCAGAGCTGAGATATCGAAACTCAAAAATTCGGCCCGAAAAAAAAAACGACAGTGGTACCCCTTACGGTTTTTTTTTGGGCGAAAAATTAAGTTTCTCCAATCTTCCCAAATTCTGATAGAGGGCCATGAGACTTAGACCTGAGTGCAAAAATGGAGGCTCTAGCCCCTTCCAGAGCTGAGATATCGAAACTCAAAAATTCGGCCGAAAAAAAAAACGACAGTGGTACCCCTTACGTTTTTTTTTTTTGGGCAAAAAATTAAGTTTCTCCAATCTTCCCAAATTCTGATAGAGGGCCATGAGACTTAGACCTGAGTGCAAAAATGGAGGCTCTAGCCCCTTCCAGAGCTGAGATATCGAAACTCAAAAATTCGGCCCGAAAAAAAAAAACGACAGTGGTACCCCTTACGTTTTTTTTTTTTTGGGCGAAAAATTAAGTTTCTCCAATCTTCCCAAATTCTGATAGAGGGCCATGAGACTTAGACCTGAGTGCAAAAATGGAGGCTCTAGCCCCTTCCAGAGCTGAGATATCGAAACTCAAAAATTCGGCCCGAAAAAAAAACGACAGTGGTACCCCTTACGTTTTTTTTTTGGGCAAAAAATTAAGTTTCTCCAATCTTCCCAAATTCTGATAGAGGGCCATGAGACTTAGACCTGAGTGCAAAAATGGAGGCTCTAGCCCCTTCCAGAGCTGAGATATCGAAACTCAAAAATTCGGCCCGAAAAAAAAAACGACAGTGGTACCCCTTACGTTTTTTTTTTGGGCGAAAAATTAAGTTTCTCCAATCTTCCCAAATTCTGATAGAGGGCCATGAGACTTAGACCTGAGTGCAAAAATGGATGCTCTAGCCCCTTCCAGAGCTGAGATATCGAAACTCAAAAATTCGGCCCGAAAAAAAAAACGACAGTGGTACCCCTTACGTTTTTTTTTGGGCGAAAAATTAAGTTTCTCCAATCTTCCCAAATTCTGATAGAGGGCCATGAGACTTAGACCTGAGTGCAAAAATGGAGGCTCTAGCCCCTTCCAGAGCTGAGATATCGAAACTCAAAAATTCGGCCCGAAAAAAAAAACGACAGTGGTACCCCTTACGTTTTTTTTTTGGGCGAAAAATTAAGTTTCTCCAATCTTCCCAAATTCTGATAGAGGGCCATGAGACTTAGACCTGAGTGCAAAAATGGAGGCTCTAGCCCCTTCCAGAGCTGAGATGTCGAAACTCAAAAATTCGGCCCGAAAAAAAAACGACAGTGGTACCCCTTACGTTTTTTTTTTTTGGGCGAAAAATTAAGTTTCTCCAATCTTCCCAAATTCTGATAGAGGGCCATGAGACTTAGACCTGAGTGCAAAAATGGAGGCTCTAGCCCCTTCCAGAGCTGAGATATCGAAACTCAAAAATTCGACCCGAAAAAAAAAAACGACAGTGGTACCCCTTACGTTTTTTTTTTTGGGCAAAAAATTAAGTTTCTCCAATCTTCCCAAATTCTGATAGAGGGCCATGAGACTTAGACCTGAGTGCAAAAATGGAGGCTCTAGCCCCTTCCAGAGCTGAGATATCGAAACTCAAAAATTCGGCCCGAAAAAAAAACGACAGTGGTACCCCTTACGTTTTTTTTTTTGGGCGAAAAATTAAGTTTCTCCAATCTTCCCAAATTCTGATAGAGGGCCATGAGACTTAGACCTGAGTGCAAAAATGGAGGCTCTAGCCCCTTCCAGAGCTGAGATATTGAAACTCAAAAATTCGGCCCGAAAAAAAAACGACAGTGGTACCCCTTACGTTTTTTTTTTTGGGCGAAAAATTAAGTTTCTCCAATCTTCCCAAATTCTGATAGAGGGCCATGAGACTTAGACCTGAGTGCAAAAATGGAGGCTCTAGCCCCTTCCAGAGCTGAGATATCGAAACTCAAAAATTCGGCCGAAAAAAAAAACGACAGTGGTACCCCTTACGTTTTTTTTTTTGGGCAAAAAATTAAGTTTCTCCAATCTTCCCAAATTCTGATAGAGGGCCATGAGACTTAGACCTGAGTGCAAAAATGGAGGCTCTAGCCCCTTCCAGAGCTGAGATATCGAAATTCAAAAATTCGGCCCGAAAAAAAAAACGACAGTG
This sequence comes from Pimephales promelas, assembly GCF_988280905.1. Classification (NCBI taxonomy): domain Eukaryota; kingdom Metazoa; phylum Chordata; class Actinopteri; order Cypriniformes; family Leuciscidae; genus Pimephales; species Pimephales promelas. Next base: position 8,303 of record NW_028297325.1, on the reverse strand, counting down.
GTACCCCTTACGTTTTTTTTTTTTGGGCGAAAAATTAAGTTTCTCCAATCTTCCCAAATTCTGATAGAGGGCCATGAGACTTAGACCTGAGTGCAAAAATGGAGGCTCTAGCCCCTTCCAGAGCTGAGATATCGAAACTCAAAAATTCGGCCCGAAAAAAAAACGACAGTGGTACCCCTTACGTTTTTTTTTTGGGCAAAAAATTAAGTTTCTCCAATCTTCCCAAATTCTGATAGAGGGCCATGAGACTGAGACCTGAGTGCAAAAATGGAGGCTCTAGCCCCTTCCAGAGCTGAGATATCGAAACTCAAAAATTCGGCCCGAAAAAAAAACGACAGTGGTACCCCTTACGTTTTTTTTTTTTGGGCGAAAAATTCAGTTTCTCCAATCTTCCCAAATTCTGATAGAGGGCCATGAGACTTAGACCTGCGTGCAAAAATGGAGGCTCTAGCCCATTCCAGAGCTGAGATATCGAAACTCAAAAATTCGGCCCGAAAAAAAACGACAGTGGTACCCCTTACGTTTTTTTTTTTTGGGCGAAAAATTAAGTTTCTCCAATCTTCCCAAATTCTGATAGAGGGCCATGAGACTTAGACCTGAGTGCAAAAATGGAGGCTCTAGCCCCTTCCAGAGCTGAGATATCGAAACTCAAAAATTCGGCCGAAAAAAAAAACGACAGTGGTACCCCTTACGTTTTTTTTTTTGGGCAAAAAATTAAGTTTCTCCAATCTTCCCAAATTCTGATAGAGGGCCATGAGACTTAGACCTGAGTGCAAAAATGGAGGCTCTAGCCCCTTCCAGAGCTGAGATATCGAAATTCAAAAATTCGGCCCGAAAAAAAAAACGACAGTGGTACCCCTTACGTTTTTTTTTTTTGGGCGAAAAATTAAGTTTCTCCAATCTTCCCAAATTCTGATAGAGGGCCATGAGACTTAGACCTGAGTGCAAAAATGGAGGCTCTAGCCCCTTCCAGAGCTGAGATATCGAAACTCAAAAATTCGGCCCGAAAAAAAAACGACAGTGGTACCCCTTACGTTTTTTTTTTGGGCAAAAAATTAAGTTTCTCCAATCTTCCCAAATTCTGATAGAGGGCCATGAGACTGAGACCTGAGTGCAAAAATGGAGGCTCTAGCCCCTTCCAGAGCTGAGATATCGAAACTCAAAAATTCGGCCCGAAAAAAAAACGACAGTGGTACCCCTTACGTTTTTTTTTTTTGGGCGAAAAATTCAGTTTCTCCAATCTTCCCAAATTCTGATAGAGGGCCATGAGACTTAGACCTGCGTGCAAAAATGGAGGCTCTAGCCCATTCCAGAGCTGAGATATCGAAACTCAAAAATTCGGCCCGAAAAAAAACGACAGTGGTACCCCTTACGTTTTTTTTTTTTTGGGCGAAAAATTAAGTTTCTCCAATCTTCCCAAATTCTGATAGAGGGCCATGAGACTTAGACCTGAGTGCAAAAATGGAGGCTCTAGCCCCTTCCAGAGCTGAGATATCAAAACTCAAAAATTCGGCCCGAAAAAAAAACGACAGTGGTACCCCTTACGTTTTTTTTTTGGGCAAAAAATTCAGTTTCTCCAATCTTCCCAAATTCTGATAGAGGGCCATGAGACCTAGACCTGAGTGCAAAAATGGAGGCTCTAGCCCCTTCCAGAGCTGAGATATCGAAACTCAAAAATTCGGCCCGAAAAAAAAAACGACAGTGGTACCCCTTACGTTTTTTTTTTTGGGCGAAAAATTAAGTTTCTCCAATCTTCCCAAATTCTAATAGAGGGCCATGAGACTTAGACCTGAGTGCAAAAATGGAGGCTCTAGCCCCTTCCAGAGCTGAGATATCGAAACTCAAAAATTCGGCCCGAAAAAAAAAACGACAGTGGTACCCCTTACGTTTTTTTTTTTGGGCAAAAAATTAAGTTTCTCCAATCTTCCCAAATTCTGATAGAGGGCCATGAGACTTAGACCTGAGTGCAAAAATGGAGGCTCTAGCCCCTTCCAGAGCTGAGATATCGAAACTCAAAAATTCGGCCCGAAAAAAAAACGACAGTGGTACCCCTTACGTTTTTTTTTTGGGCGAAAAATTAAGTTTCTCCAATCTTCCCAAATTCTGATAGAGGGCCATGAGACTTAGACCTGAGTGCAAAAATGGAGGCTCTAGCCCCTTCCAGAGCTGAGATATCGAAACTCAAAAATTCGGCCCGAAAAAAAAAACGACAGTGGTACCCCTTACGTTTTTTTTTTGGGCGAAAAATTAAGTTTCTCCAATCTTCCCAAATTCTGATAGAGGGCCATGAGACTTAGACCTGAGTGCAAAAATGGAGGCTCTAGCCCCTTCCAGAGCTGAGATATCGAAACTCAAAAATTCGGCCGAAAAAAAAAACGACAGTGGTACCCCTTACGTTTTTTTTTTTTGGGCAAAAAATTAAGTTTCTCCAATCTTCCCAAATTCTGATAGAGGGCCATGAGACTTAGACCTGAGTGCAAAAATGGAGGCTCTAGCCCCTTCCAGAGCTGAGATATCGAAACTCAAAAATTCGGCCCGAAAAAAAAAACGACAGTGGTACCCCTTACGTTTTTTTTTTTGGGCGAAAAATTAAGTTTCTCCAATCTTCCCAAATTCTGATAGAGGGCCATGAGACTTAGACCTGAGTGCAAAAATGGAGGCTCTAGCCCCTTCCAGAGCTGAGATATCGAAACTCAAAAATTCGGCCCGAAAAAAAAAAACGACAGTGGTACCCCTTACGTTTTTTTTTTTGGGCAAAAAATTAAGTTTCTCCAATCTTCCCAAATTCTGATAGAGGGCCATGAGACTTAGACCTGAGTGCAAAAATGGAGGCTCTAGCCCCTTCCAGAGCTGAGATATCGAAACTCAAAAATTCGGCCCGAAAAAAAAACGACAGTGGTACCCCTTACGTTTTTTTTTTTGGGCGAAAAATTAAGTTTCTCCAATCTTCCCAAATTCTGATAGAGGGCCATGAGACTTAGACCTGAGTGCAAAAATGGAGGCTCTAGCCCCTTCCAGAGCTGAGATATCGAAACTCAAAAATTCGGCCCGAAAAAAAAACGACAGTGGTACCCCTTACGTTTTTTTTTTGGGCGAAAAATTAAGTTTCTCCAATCTTCCCAAATTCTGATAGAGGGCCATGAGACTTAGACCTGAGTGCAAAAATGGAGGCTCTAGCCCCTTCCAGAGCTGAGATATCGAAACTCAAAAATTCGGCCCGAAAAAAAAACGACAGTGGTACCCCTTACGTTTTTTTTTTGGGCGAAAAATTAAGTTTCTCCAATCTTCCCAAATTCTGATAGAGGGCCATGAGACTTAGACCTGAGTGCAAAAATGGAGGCTCTAGCCCCTTCCAGAGCTGAGATATCGAAACTCAAAAATTCGGCCGAAAAAAAAAACGACAGTGGTACCCCTTACGTTTTTTTTTTTGGGCAAAAAATTAAGTTTCTCCAATCTTCCCAAATTCTGATAGAGGGCCATGAGACTTAGACCTGAGTGCAAAAATGGAGGCTCTAGCCCCTTCCAGAGCTGAGATATCGAAATTCAAAAATTCGGCCCGAAAAAAAAAAACGACAGTGGTACCCCTTACGTTTTTTTTTTTTGGGCGAAAAATTAAGTTTCTCCAATCTTCCCAAATTCTGATAGAGGGCCATGAGACTTAGACCTGAGTGCAAAAATGGAGGCTCTAGCCCCTTCCAGAGCTGAGATATCGAAACTCAAAAATTCGGCCCGAAAAAAAAAACGACAGTGGTACCCCTTACGTTTTTTTTTTGGGCAAAAAATTAAGTTTCTCCAATCTTCCCAAATTCTGATAGAGGGCCATGAGACTTAGACCTGAGTGCAAAAATGGAGGCTCTAGCCCCTTCCAGAGCTGAGATATCGAAACTCAAAAATTCGGCCCGAAAAAAAAAAACGACAGTGGTACCCCTTACGTTTTTTTTTTTTGGGCGAAAAATTCAGTTTCTCCAATCTTCCCAAATTCTGATAGAGGGCCATGAGACTTAGACCTGCGTGCAAAAATGGAGGTTCTAGCCCCTTCCAGAGCTGAGATATCGAAACTCAAAAATTCGGCCCGAAAAAAAAACGACAGTGGTACCCCTTACGTTTTTTTTTTTGGGCGAAAAATTAAGTTTCTCCAATCTTCCCAAATTCTGATAGAGGGCCATGAGACTTAGACCTGAGTGCAAAAATGGAGGTTCTAGCCCCTTCCAGAGCTGAGATATCGAAACTCAAAAATTCGGCCCGAAAAAAAAAACGACAGTGGTACCCCTTACGTTTTTTTTTTGGGCGAAAAATTAAGTTTCTCCAATCTTCCCAAATTCTGATAGAGGGCCATGAGACTTAGACCTGAGTGCAAAAATGGAGGTTCTAGCCCCTTCCAGAGCTGAGATATCGAAACTCAAAAATTCGGCCCGAAAAAAAAACGACAGTGGTACCCCTTACGTTTTTTTTTTTTGGGCGAAAAATTAAGTTTCTCCAATCTTCCCAAATTCTGATAGAGGGCCATGAGACTTAGACCTGAGTGCAAAAATTGAGGTTCTAGCCCCTTCCAGAGCTGAGATATCGAAACTCAAAAATCCGGCCCGAAAAAAAAACGACAGTGGTACCCCTTACGTTTTTTTTTTGGGCGAAAAATTAAGTTTCTCCAATCTTCCCAAATTCTGATAGAGGGCCATGAGACTTAGACCTGAGTGCAAAAATGGAGGTTCTAGCCCCTTCCAGAGCTGAGATATCGAAACTCAAAAATTCGGCCCGAAAAAAAAACGACAGTGGTACCCCTTACGTTTTTTTTTTTGGGCGAAAAATTAAGTTTCTCCAATCTTCCCAAATTCTGATAGAGGGCCATGAGACTTAGACCTGGGTGCAAAAATGGAGGTTCTAGCCCCTTCCAGAGCTGAGATATCGAAACTCAAAAATTCGGCCCGAAAAAAAAAACGACAGTGGTACCCCTTACGTTTTTTTTTTGGGGCGAAAAATTAAGTTTCTCCAATCTTCCCAAATTCTGATAGAGGGCCATGAGACTTAGACCTGAGTGCAAAAATGGAGGTTCTAGCCCCTTCCAGAGCTGAGATATCGAAACTCAAAAATTCGGCCCGAAAAAAAACCGACAGTGGTACCCCTTACGTTTTTTTTTTTTTGGGCGAAAAATTAAGTTTCTCCAATCTTCCCAAATTCTGATAGAGGGCCATGAGACTTAGACCTGAGTGCAAAAATGGAGGTTCTAGCCCCTTCCAGAGCTGAGATATCGAAACTCAAAAATTCGGCCCGAAAAAAAAACGACAGTGGTACCCCTTACGTTTTTTTTTTGGGCGAAAAATTAAGTTTCTCCAATCTTCCCAAATTCTGATAGAGGGCCATGAGACTTAGACCTGAGTGCAAAAATGGAGGTTCTAGCCCCTTCCAGAGCTGAGATATCGAAACTCAAAAATTCGGCCCGAAAAAAAAAACGACAGTGTTACCCCTTACGTTTTTTTTTTTTTGGGCGAAAAATTAAGTTTCTCCAATCTTCCCAAATTCTGATAGAGGGCCATGAGACTTAGACCTGAGTGCAAAAATGGAGGTTCTAGCCCCTTCCAGAGCTGAGATATCGAAACTCAAAAATTCGGCCCGAAAAAAAAACGACAGTGGTACCCCTTACGTTTTTTTTTTTTGGGCGAAAAATTAAGTTTCTCCAATCTTCCCAAATTCTGATAGAGGGCCATGAGACTTAGACCTGAGTGCAAAAATGGAGGTTCTAGCCCCTTCCAGAGCTGAGATATCGAAACTCAAAAATTCGGCCCGAAAAAAAAACGACAGTGGTACCCCTTACGTTTTTTTTTTTTGGGCGAAAAATTAAGTTTCTCCAATCTTCCCAAATTCTGATAGAGGGCCATGAGACTTAGACTTGAGTGCAAAAATGGAGGTTCTAGCCCCTTCCAGAGCTGAGATATCGAAACTCAAAAATTCGGCCCGAAAAAAAAACGACAGTGGTACCCCTTACGTTTTTTTTTTGGGCGAAAAATTAAGTTTCTCCAATCTTCCCAAATTCTGATAGAGGGCCATGAGACTTAGACCTGGGTGCAAAAATGGAGGTTCTAGCCCCTTCCAGAGCTGAGATATAGAAACTCAAAAATTCGGCCCGAAAAAAAAAACGACAGTGGTACCCCTTACGTTTTTTTTTTTGGGGCGAAAAATTAAGTTTCTCCAATCTTCCCAAATTCTGATAGAGGGCCATGAGACTTAGACCTGAGTGCAAAAATGGAGGTTCTAGCCCCTTCCAGAGCTGAGATATCGAAACTCAAAAATTCGGCCCGAAAAAAAAACGACAGTGGTACCCCTTACGTTTTTTTTTTTGGGCGAAAAATTAAGTTTCTCCAATCTTCCCAAATTCTGATAGAGGGCCATGAGACTTAGACCTGAGTGCAAAAATGGAGGTTCTAGCCCCTTCCAGAGCTGAGATATCGAAACTCAAAAATTTCGCCCGAAAAAAAACGACAGTGGTACCCCTTACGTTTTTTTTTTTGGGCGAAAAATTAAGTTTCTCCAATCTTCCCAAATTCTGATAGAGGGCCATGAGACTTAGACCTGAGTGCAAAAATGGAGGTTCTAGCCCCTTCCAGAGCTGAGATATCGAAACTCAAAAATTCGGCCCGAAAAAAAACGACAGTGGTACCCCTTACGTTTTTTTTTTTGGGCGAAAAATTAAGTTTCTCCAATCTTCCCAAATTCTGATAGAGGGCCATGAGACTTAGACCTGAGTGCAAAAATGGAGGTTCTAGCCCCTTCCAGAGTTGAGATATCGAAACTCAAAAATTCGGCCCGAAAAAAAAAACGACAGTGGTACCCCTTACGTTTTTTTTTTGGGCGAAAAATTAAGTTTCTCCAATCTTCCCAAATTCTGATAGAGGGCCATGAGACTTAGACCTGAGTGCAAAAATGGAGGTTCTAGCCCCTTCCAGAGCTGAGATATCGAAACTCAAAAATTCGGCCCGAAAAAAAAACGACAGTGGTACCCCTTACGTTTTTTTTTTTGGGCGAAAAATTACGTTTCTCCAATCTTCCCAAATTCTGATAGAGGGCCATGAGACTTAGACCTGAGTGCAAAAATGGAGGTTCTAGCCCCTTCCAGAGCTGAGATATCGAAACTCAAAAATTCGGCCCGAAAAAAAAACGACAGTGGTACCCCTTACGTTTTTTTTTTTGGGCGAAAAATTAAGTTTCTCCAATCTTCCCAAATTCTGATAGAGGGCCATGAGACTTAGACCTGAGTGCAAAAATGGAGGTTCTAGCCCCTTCCAGAGCTGAGATATCGAAACTCAAAAATTCGGCCCGAAAAAAAAAACGACAGTGGTACCCCTTACGTTTTTTTTTTGGGCGAAAAATTAAGTTTCTCCAATCTTCCCAAATTCTGATAGAGGGCCATGAGACTTAGACCTGAGTGCAAAAATGGAGGTTCTAGCCCCTTCCAGAGCTGAGATATCGAAACTCAAAAATTCGGCCCGAAAAAAAAACGACAGTGGTACCCCTTACGTTTTTTTTTTGGGCGAAAAATTAAGTTTCTCCAATCTTCCCAAATTCTGATAGAGGGCCATGAGACTTAGACCTGGGTGCAAAAATGGAGGTTCTAGCCCCTTCCAGAGCTGAGATATAGAAACTCAAAAATTCGGCCCGAAAAAAAAAACGACAGTGGTACCCCTTACGTTTTTTTTTTTGGGGCGAAAAATTAAGTTTCTCCAATCTTCCCAAATTCTGATAGAGGGCCATGAGACTTAGACCTGAGTGCAAAAATGGAGGTTCTAGCCCCTTCCAGAGCTGAGATATCGAAACTCAAAAATTCGGCCCGAAAAAAAAACGACAGTGGTACCCCTTACGTTTTTTTTTTTGGGCGAAAAATTAAGTTTCTCCAATCTTCCCAAATTCTGATAGAGGGCCATGAGACTTAGACCTGAGTGCAAAAATGGAGGTTCTAGCCCCTTCCAGAGCTGAGATATCGAAACTCAAAAATTTCGCCCGAAAAAAAACGACAGTGGTACCCCTTACGTTTTTTTTTTTGGGCGAAAAATTAAGTTTCTCCAATCTTCCCAAATTCTGATAGAGGGCCATGAGACTTAGACCTGAGTGCAAAAATGGAGGTTCTAGCCCCTTCCAGAGCTGAGATATCGAAACTCAAAAATTCGGCCCGAAAAAAAACGACAGTGGTACCCCTTACGTTTTTTTTTTTGGGCGAAAAATTAAGTTTCTCCAATCTTCCCAAATTCTGATAGAGGGCCATGAGACTTAGACCTGAGTGCAAAAATGGAGGTTCTAGCCCCTTCCAGAGTTGA
>NW_028297324.1:0-49347 GCF_988280905.1 Pimephales promelas | reverse complement strand
TAGGTGCTAATATGTACATTTTAGGTGTTAATATGTACATTTTAGGTGCTAATAAGTACATTTTAGGTGTTAATATGTAAATTTTAGGTGCTAATATATGCATTTTAGGTGCTAATATGTGCATTTTAGGTGCTAATATGTACATTTTTAGTGTTAATATGTAAACTTCAGGAGCTAATATGTCCATTTTAGGTGTTAATATGTACATTTTTAGTGTTAATGTGTACATTTCAGGAGCTAATATGTCTATTTTAGGTCCTAATATGTATATTTTAGGTGCTAATATGTATATTTTAGGTACTAAAATGTACATTTTAGGTGCTAATATGTACCAATATGCAGCCTTTGTGTACAAAAGTGTACCTTTTGAAAAGGTAAAGCCCGAGTGACAGCTTTTGTATCTTTTTTTCTGAGTGTAGGAATCGGTGAACCCTGCATAGGGACCCTGTGAATCAAATCGTGGCTTGTTTGTCTACAAAGTTCACAGGAAATCTGAATGAAAGGAAACAGGAAGGAAGTGATGGCGATTTACTTTAAAAACAGTCTCCCTTCTGTCTCTCCACATCAGTGACGGAAACTTTTCTGAACAATGCAGCAGGAGGATTTAGTTGAGATGTTGCTTTCTTTGTCACCAAGCAGATATCATTGATATTTACACTGAACGAATAGTGTTTCCCAACTTTTTTTGGTCTTACACACCACTACCGTGCAACTCAGGAACTTCTGACTTAAAATGTTCGTGCAGCTATTTTTTTCTTGAACTTTTAACCACAAAAAGTTGATGAAATAGATTGTTATGAAACTGATTAAAAGCACAGGTTGGTACCCCATAACCCCATAAATCACAATTTAAATAATAATAGGCCACTGTAAAAAAATATATTGTTGGTTTAACTTAAAAAAGTAAGTAACCTGGTTGCTTTCAAATTTTAAGTTCACTTAAATGGGAAAATTGAGTTAATACAATGAAGGAGATTGATTTAATCATCAGAAACTCAAAATATTATGTTATCTGAACCACATAAATTATTTAAGTTGATTTGACAAAAGAAAAACTGTTGTGATTACAAATCATGAAAATATATATTTTTACAGTGTAATAATACAGAAACACTCCAGGAATGCTGGTGATTATCTTACTATATGTTTCACTTGTGATACTGGAAAAGGGAGTTAGTTTAAGGGGTGTGCATTACTTCCCATTCGGTTTTGGGAAGAGTAGCCTAACTTTTGATGACTAACACCGTAAGTTCTTCACTGCTTTCTCATCCTCCGATCTGCTATAGGCGTTTTTCAAGCTACAATATGCCATTTTCAACATGAAAATATAGTGAAACACTCCATATTCAAGAGACTGCTGTTTATTGCCAAGTAAAACTGGCCCTGACTCCTCGAACATGATTCCTTTCTCCAGACCCTGACAATAATCACTTAAAAGCACGCAGATGGAAATGATTGGCTGATATTAATGGCTGCTGTTCAAGCTTCAAACCCAATCTCAGTTTGCTTTAAAAATTGCACCACTGAGTCAAATACTGTTGCGAAATGTTCAAAACTATACCACACGGAAAGCCCCAAACCCCCAAACTGGTCTTTGATGGGTAGTGCAAAGATTTCCAGCAGATTTTTCCATCGTCTTTCGCCTGCGTTTACTTGGTTATACTCCTACAAAGCACACTAGCACATCAAAGAGTGGGAACTCCCCGGAATGACACTTTCAGACGTCAAACAATCCCGTTAATGCTCAGCCACTGCACATTTCAGCTGATGTTCTCTTATATTTGCATGTGTGTTAGCAAAGGTAAGCTGCTATTGGTGTTTTTCCTGTTTAATAAGCTTCTTTGTTGGATTGCAAGGCACCATTTATAAATCTGCTTCGGCACTTTTAGTATTGTGAAATGCGCTGATCAAAATGACCCTGTTTGGCACAATGTTCTTGTTTTGGTTTTCTACTGATATTTGTGTGTTGTGGTAAAAATAAAGTCATAACATTACATGTAGTAAAATAAACCATGACTGGGTGGTGTGATTCTGTCTGGACATGGCTTGCACAGAACATGGCATTAAGCCTCTCTCTTCTCTCTTGACACTTATTTTTTTAATAATTATTATTTATGAATGCAGCATGATATCCTGTTTGAAACCATTTTTTTTTTTTTTTCATGATACTCTGGTGAGAGAGTATCTGGTGTATTTTTTAAAAAAAAATATGTAGGCTATATTTATTTATTTTAATTTTATTATTGTTGTTGTTTTATATTGTATTCATTATTCCCTGTTTGGATTTTATTTTATTTTCATGATACTCTGGTGAGATATTTTACATTTTTTATTTTCATGATACTTGGTCTAAACAATTTTTTTTTTATTTACATTTTATTGTTGTTTTATATTGTATTTTCATGATTCCCTGTTTGGATTTTATTTTATTTTCATGAGACTTTGTTGAGATCTTTTTTATTTTATTAATTTTTTATTTTATTTTATTTTATTTTATTTTATTATTTTTTATTTTATTTTTTTTATTATTATTATTATTATTTTTTATTTTTTTATTTTTATTTTATTTTTATTTTTTTTTATTTTATTTTTTATTTTACACATTCCAATAACGCACTTTCTATAATTCAATTTGATACATGGGCCATTGAATCAATTAGGCAATTTTCTATTTGAGCGCCAGAGGCAAAGTTGACTTCAAGATTTTTCATGGGTGAGAATTAACTTTTGACTCTTCGAAAGACTCTCTAACTTTGACATGTGCTTGTAACTTTCTGTTTCATTTTGTTTACATCTCTGCTGAATCAAAGGATATTTTAAAAGTTAATCTTGCTATATTTATTTCAAACAGGTTAACTCTTCATAATTGGAGACAGAAATTATCCTTATCTTTCAGTCATTTTGTAAATGTATCTGACCTACATCATTTGTGAAGCTGGCCCATATCTGTTAATGCATCTGCTATTAACCATATTTAATAAGCTCCATAAAGGAAGCCCCAGCACAGAAACTGAAACACAGTTTAATAGTTTCTGCAAACATTTTTTTTAAGTACGATCAGCTTTTTTATTTTATATCATTTGATTTCAGTTGCTGTTGTTGATGTTGGATAGAGATGCTATGTCTCATAATATTTTGTACTAGATATCATGCAAAACATCTCAAATGGCAAAGTGAACTTTGACATTTATTCTTTACAGTAAGAGAGCTGCACAGCTATTTAATAATCGTCATCCTGTTTTTGTCATGATTTTATTTCATTTCATAAGACCTGACACCCTTTGTATCATATGTTCCTTAAAGGAGTAGAAAAAAAAACTTTTGCTGATAATTTACTCGCCCCCATGTCATCCAAGATGTCCATGTCTTTCTTTCTTCAGTCGAAAAGAAATTAAGGTTTTAAACATTCCAGCATTTTTCTCCATATAATGGACTTCATTGGGAACCAAACAGTTCAAGGTGTCCAAAAGACACTTTCAGTGCAAACTGTTCAAAGGGCTTTAAAATGATACCAGACGATGAATAAGGGTCTTATCTATAGCGAAACGATCGGTCATTTAAAAAATAAGTGAAAAAGTTTAAGTTTTATAAGCTCATGGTCGCCTTGCTCTGTTCTGTGATGAGCGTTCGTGACTCTCCTGTTCGAACTCGTTCATCAAAATGAACAAATCTTTTTTCGAGTCATGACTCGAAGGGTCCTAGATAAGATCCTTATTCATCGTCTGGTGTCGTTTAAAGCCCTGAAGCTGCACTGAAACTCTCATTTGGACCTTGAACCGTTTGGTTCCCATTGAAGTCCATTATACGGAGAAAATCCTGGAATGCTTTCATTCAAGATAGACATGGACATGGATGACATGGGGGTGAGTAAATTCTCAGCAAAAGTATTTTTTTTTTAAAGTGAACTGCTCCTTTAACTATCTGAAACAGCAGTTGCTTCTTGTCTTCTGGGCTGCACACGACTGAGGAGTTGTGTACTCTGTTGTGTCCTAAAAGCACACTCTGGCCGAGTGGAAATGAAATACGAGCCCTTGGAGAGGGACATTTCCATGAAATCTCCCAATCTAAGTGTGCAGATTGGAGCGTGTCTTGTGATTCTTCCTGTTTTCCTGTTATTATTCCATTTCCTGTCTGTAGCAGAAGGATTAAAATAACCGTACTGAAACGTATTGCTCTCTGGGGGGACCGTTTGTGTAGAAAACATTAAGGAGAGGTGCAAGCCCCTATAGCGTTAACATTTCATGAGCTCTCGGAGACTGACTCTTGAAAATGTGGGCATGTCAGGAACAAGATGTGAAAGATATACTTTGTGACTGCATACATATGTAATGATGACAGTGACACCCGCACTAAGAGAGCTACGATAACAATTGTTTGCACTCTCGCCTACTTTCAAAATGACAGTATTGTTTGGTGAACGTTCTATCTCCTTGAGACAATTGTGGGTGTAATATCTGTTATTTCTCATCAAATGTCAAAAATTATGCTCATTGTTGTCTTAAGGTAAAAACAACCTATTACTTTTCCTCCCATTTCACATTTCTTTTAAAAATATGCGGAGGCAGATGTTTATGTAATTGGATTTCATTTATTTTATATTTATTGACACTGAAATATAAAAGGATGTGTTGTCACAATAAGGTCATCTGAATCAAATGATTTTAGATTAGTTTAGATTTACATGTTTACGTTTAGGTAATAATCTTAAATGTAAACATGTAAATCTAAACGAACATTTGGATGATCAAACACCAATGTTTTGCTTTGCTTTGATTTGTGTTTGGTTTTGTTGTTGTTGTTTGTTTTTCTTTTCTTTTGTTTCCAAGATGTTTAATAGCAACTATTTTGTTTTACCAAACAAGATGGACCTTTTGATGTATTTGACTTTGATTTGGACTACCCTTTCTCGCGACCAATTCGTACGAGTGATTAAAAAGTGACTAATTCGTACTAATTCATACGACTTCACTCGTACGAATTCGTACGATTTGTCTAAACCCACGTGATGGTTGGGTTTAAGGGCGGGGTCTGAGGTAGGTAATTCGTACGAATTCATACGAATTGGCCATTTCGTAAAATATGTACGATTTAACAAAAATCGAGTGAGGTCATATTGTTACGAATTAGCCACCTCATAAAATTCGTGCGAATTCCCGTGAGATCAGGTTGGATTTGGATGACAATTTGTCTGCTTTCCCAATAAAGAAATGGGATCAAAATAAAAATAATGTGATTCTATAATCTCCATGGTTGCACTGTAAAAATAAATGCGCTTTATCTAATCAAACAAATTGTGGCAACAACAGATTACAAGCAATGTTATTAATTCAATTTAACAAATTAGAGATGAGTAATAATTAATAAAATTAATTCCTTAAAAGTTAACCATTTAAAATGAGTAAAACTTACAAAAAAGAAGAAAAAGCGTACATTTAAGTCACCATTATGGTGATCAGTGTTTTTTATAATCACGTTTTTCTCCAGTGATTCTGGTTGTTAACATCAGGTGTCTTCAATGTTGGTAATTTAAAATAAAGAGTTTTTAATTCATCTTTGACGTCTGTCTGTTATTCAGATATTTTTGTTTAATGTTTTGGTATAAACTTTACTCATTTTAAATGGTTAACTTGATTAATTATTACTCAATTCTAATTTGTTCAATTTAATTATTAACGTTGCTTGTAATCTGTTGCCACAATTTTATTGATTAGATAAAGCGAATTAATTTTTACAGTGCTGCTATGATGATTTTGCATATTTAGGGCTTGTGCATATGCACCAAATGGGATGCAAGACATTAGGGAATCCTCAATCCTGTGCGTTTGTGTGTGTGTGTGTGTGTGTGTGTGTGTGTGTGTGTGTGTGTGTGTGTGTGTGTGTGTGTGTGTGTGTGTGTGTGTGTGTGTGTGTGTGTGTGTGTGTGTGTGTGTGTGAGAGAGACTGGGTGAGTTGTTCTTTTTTTAGACGGGTGTAACAGGAGACTAACCTGTGAGGCCGCATTGGCTTTGAACAACAGCATGAATTATTTAAGTTCATATTGCTTTCCTTGGCCATGCCAAATCCTGTCTCAATAGAAAAATAATAATGAAAAAATAAAAAAGAAATCCCTTAAGGGGGCAGAAATCAAGATTTTCTTTGCCTCTCGCTATTTATCTAGTTAATCAACACTGTGATGCACTGCAATAATGCGCTTTCTTTAATTCAATTTCACGCATGAGCCATTAAATCAATTAGGCGATATTCTATTAGAGACAAAGTTGACTTCAAGATGGATTTTCCATGGGTGAGAATTAACTTTTGACTCTTCCGAAGACTGCTTAAACTTTCTATGTTTCATTTTTGTTTACATCTCTGAATGTAAATCGAACCCTTGAATCGAAGGGTATTTTAAAAGTTCAGTTTTCGCACACAATTATTTCAAACAGCTATCTTCATAATTGGAGACAGAAATGATCCTTATCTTTAAATAAAGCTCATTTTGTAAATGTATCTGCCCTACATCATTTGTGACGCTGGCCCATATCTGTTAATGCATCTGCTATTAACCGTACAATTAATAATCTCCATAAAGGAAGCACCACACCACAGTTTAATAGTTAGGTAATAGGTTGTTCCCTTATAGGCTAATTATATACAGGCTCGATTTAGCATATCCGTTTATTGTTCTGCACTGTGCGGGGTTATATACTAAGCGTATGGACGTTTTGATGGTGAATCCCATTGAGGTGAATTGTCTGGTGCTTAGACAGCTGGAAAAGTCTCCAGATTTGAAATTTGACCCTGATTTTAGCGTATAGCTTATATTATCATGTCTAATAAGGCAGGGTTGTTTCTTTAAAACTGTACAAATCGTTATTTGGCAGGTCTAATAAGTAGTTTAGCATTTGAAGTATTGATTCTGCCACTCAATTGTTAACTTCTCTGCCATAATATGAACTTGTTTACATGATCTGAAAGGAGGCCTCAGAACATGCACAGCGATGAAGAGCTGCGGGTGTGTGGCACTCCTGTAGGAAGTGACCTCTCTGCCAGCATTATTAACACTCTCACCGCAGGGAACATGCGGCGCCCCCTCAAGTGCAAACGTGCCAGACTCCAAAGGGATCGTAATATGGTGCCTGCATGCTTCTGAAAGCACACTTAAGAGCATAAATGTGACAGCAAATTTAAACCTGCTTGGAGTTCACGGTAAAAAAGTATTGTTGTTTTAACTTAAAACAATTAAGTAACCTGGTTGCCTTATGTTAAGTTGATGGAACTGGAAAAAGTGAGTTCATACATTGATTTAATCATCAGAAACTCAAAATAACAAGTTATCTGAACGAAATAAATTAAGTTGATTTGACAAAAGAAAAAATGTTGTGATAACAAATCTTGAAAATATTTTTTTACAGTGAATTGTCTAATATTTGACATGGTTTTTCCAGCAGAAAATGTTCGACATCGATGTTCAATTGACTTTTTTTATTGGTGTTCACAGAAACAAACCACATTGTTTAAAAAATAATGGATTTTGTTTACACGTTATGTATTTAATATATACATCTCTGTACATCAGGAAATTGGCTCTTTTGCACAGCAAAGATAAAACATGTTTGTAAGAACATTTGAGAACAATATTATGCACATAAATAACATAATACTTGTCTGAAATCCACCACAGTGCAAAAAACAAACAAAGGAACATCCTGAAAGGAAAGTAGTCTTGTAACTCGTTATTGTTGACACTTCTTTCGAACGAAAGAAACATAGAAAGAAATAAAGATTGAGTTAGATATTTCAGGACTGGTGTTTTCATTCAAACAAACAAACATTTCCTTGAGGGAAACATATTAGGTAAACAGATCTTTCCTAAAACCTCTTTCCCCGGAGAGAGGTTAACAGAGACTTTAAAGTTCATGTTAACTAATGTTAAAGAGTAACTAAACACTTAACCAACTTTTTTTAGTTAATGATCTGTAAGAATGGATCTTTATTAATACCAGTCATTGATTCGAGTAACTTTTTTGGCATTTGTTCATAAAGTGTTCTATTTTTACAATATATGGTGTAAAAACGTCTTAGTGCTGCCCTCTTCAGGATGTTTGCGGTGGTACGTGACACAGCGGTTGTTGGTGACGTAGGCAAGTTCCATACAAAGAGATGCGTCTCAGGTGCACGCCCCCCTCCGCTGGGCTCTGCCCACTTTTCCAGCATTTTTTAAATATTGCCAGTGGGTGGAGGAGTCAGGCTCTGACCAGGGGTTTAACGAATATTATTGTACAAGTGTTAACAAAAAGTCATAAAATATGCATTTATTTATTTATCTGTTATTATATTTATAAAAAAATATAATATTTATAAAATAAAAAATAAAAAATTCTTAATAAAAATAAAATCTTTATTTAAGAAATTTCTTCAGTCTTAGCAAGTGAATTTTAGCTCATTTTGAGGTAGATTTTACCAGAAACAAGTGACCGCTATAAAGTGCAAGTTTTTGTGCATGTTTAGTTAGATTGTTGAGCTAATTTAATAATAATAATATGCTGTTTCTCTAAAAAAAGAAAAAAAAAACATCCTATTTCAGAACCGGTTTCATGTTTTATGATTTTCAGAGAACATCTCGACGCTCAAGTTGTCATTTGTGGTCTTCTTGAATGGCTCGAGCCTGATGGCCAACGTTAGCTGCCGTTTGGCACGTGGGTCTCCGCCTGTGACATTCAGCTTACTGGTGAACGGACAGGAAGTGGATGTGAAACGTGTGGATTCGCTGGAGTTCTGGTCCGTTCGGCCCGTCTCTCTCGGTCTGGATATGGGCCTGGCTCAATGTAAAGCTCAGGCAGAAACACAGCAGCTTCTGTCTGATCCTGTGCATTTACACGTGGGTGAGTGCGTCTCGTTTGAGTTAATGTAATAAGGCAGCGGTAATCTCAAGTCAAGTTACCTTCATTCATAAATTCAGCTTTGATCACAGGAATAAATGACACTTGGTGGCATTTGATGGCACAAAACAGTGACTTATTCTTCCTTCAAACGTGTTTCTCAACCTGGTTTTGTTAGTTCCAGTAGGTGGTGCTGTGCGAGTGATGGTGAAATACCTCTATGATGTCGATGCAGTGGTGACAGCGGCTCGGCTCACATGCTTCCCCGATAGAGGAACGTTTCCCGCGTTCTCCTGGTCTCTGAACCATTCCTCCCTTCCACCAGGGGGCAACGCTCACATGGAGATGCAGAACGGGCAGATCTTATTCCTCACGGACATCAGCTCTGGTTATTACCGCTGCAGGGCGAGGGACAGCTTCAACGACAGCTCGATCTGGGTGGAGAGTGAGGACGTCTTCATACAGAAGACAGGTAAGCGTGTGTTTCTTCTCATCCTGTGAATTATCAAGGAAGACTTTAAAGTCGCTAATTCTTGCTTTTATGGAATATTGCAGTATTGTAAATGATTTATCAGAATAACGTAAAAATAACTTTGCAGCATCTCTTCACTTCTCTGATGACGAGGGCGGGGCTATGACCTGTCACTCACATTAGATCAGACAATAACAAACCACAACCAGCCAATCAGCTCCCAACAGACACAATCAGGCTCCGCCCACATGTGTTCTTGTTCCAGAAGTGTTTAAATTGGGCCAAACCACAACCATCCAACCATCAAATCAATTCCAGATTCTTCACTAAAGTGTTGTATGTCGAGTGAAACGCTGCTGGAACAAGAACAAACGTGGGCGGGGCTTGATTGTGTCTGTGGGGAGTTGATTGGCTGGTTGGATGGTTGTGGTTTGCTATTGTCTGATCTCAAGTGAGTGACAGGTTATAGCCCCGCCCTCATCATCAGAGAAGAGAAGAGATTCTGATTCAACATTATTAACACAATAATGATGATGTGCACCGACGAATCATTTAGGGGCTGTTTACGCGACACCGCTTTCAATTAAAACATTTTATGGATTTTGACTGTTCATTTACTATACAACAGCGTTTTTTTGGTGTAAATGAACAGTTAAACCCTAACACTAACCCATGATCGTTTAGACAATGGTGTCGTCTGTATGCTGAAAACTTCTCCGTTTTAAGCATAGTGTTGTCGTGTAAACGTACTCGAAGAATAATCACTGCAATTTTACGTTAAAAAAATGTCCATTTTGATTTCATGGTGACTTTAAAGAAATTTGATGATGGTTTCGTATGTTCTTGCACAGATTTGTCAGCGACGCCCATGGAGGTCATTGCGTTAGTTTTCTGTGGTTTCCTATCAATGGTAATCGTAGGAGCCTCGTGTTTTCTGTTCTGGAGCACCAAGCGCAGAAACAACTCCTGCAAACATGGCATTAAACGTAAGTTCAGTCCACACGTTTCTTCGTGTGTTTTTGGCACAAGGTCTTTAACATGCTTTTCTTTCTCCTTTCTCCTTCAGATGAGATCCAGTCTGATGCGATGCCGTGAGTTTTAGTCTCTCAAAAGCTTAATTTGGATGTGATGCCGTGTAAAGAACGAATCTAATCTCTCTTCTGTTCTTCTCAGCAGAATGAACTTTCCAGCTGACGTTTCATTTAAACCTCAAACTGTGGAAATGAAAACATTCATCGTGAATTTTGCGGACTAAACCAGACCAGACAAGACATGCTCCAAACACACTATAGTGATCCTGCAGACCTTGATTCGCTGGTTCAGATGTATTTAATTATGGTTGGAGCTAAACTTTTTGTTGTAAATGTGCCATATCTTTAAGATTGTAAGGCTTTTATATACCAAGTAAATGTTTAATTTACCAAATGTTGCAATTGATCTTGCTTTAATTAATACAATAAAGAGATAGATAAGATAAATAAATAAATAAATATCTGAAGGACTTTTTTAAACAAGGGCTTGGTTTTAACACAGAATTCAAGATTCAAGCGATTCACAAGCTCTTGAACTCGGTGTATTATGATCTCAATTTGATCCATTTGCAGATCAGGTACAGTATGCAGATTTTTCTTACAGAAAACAGGGAACCTTATCAGTTAGATATATGTTAGGTGATGATGATAACAAGTGTAAACATGTATTGCACATAACAGTTTTATATTTAGTAATATATATGTTTTACACCAGATCGTTGTAAAAATGTACGCATTTAAACGAAATATCATGAAACATCAATTAATGACTTTTCTGAGGTAAATGTGACGACGTCGTTTTCAAGCTGTTTTTTTTTTTTGACGTCTTTTTAGCGTTTAAAACACTGGCTGAACGATTAGATGAGATGGTTCCTTTCTGTATCTTAAAAATTCAACATACCTTCTTCTGAAGTTCTGAGGTTATTCATGTTTATTCCGTGCTATTATTATTATTCGTCAACGGTTCACGTCACGTGTTTGAGGCAGTTACGGGAAAACCGCCAAAATGTCAAGAGCGTCAAATATTTGGTTTCAAAATTAACAAATCGCAAATGAGAGGAGGTCTATAAATGTAAGTTTATGATCGGTTTTAACTTTAATTTACAACTTTACACCAGTAGGTTGTGCTGTTGGTACTTACTCGAGGTCACTAAACTTTCAAATCGTCCTTGTTTGGTTTCTTCACCATTAACTTTGTTGGTGCATTCAGATGGAAAAAGCCCTATTAAAACTAAATTAAACAGAATGTGTGTCACTGGGAATAACCCATGACATGATGAACGGTTTATAATTTTGCTGTATTATTGCAATAACTAACAATATGGGCAGTACATAGTTTATCTCAGATGTTCATGCAATGTGTTCTCCACAATCTTCCCTCGTTGTTGTGTGGTTTGCATTGGCATCGGCCCTATCTGTGCTCGAAACATGGAGTGTTTAGGGTGGATCCCATCAGCTCTGTTGAAGTGAGACATGTTCTTCAGTGTGTTTGTGTGTTCACATGCTGCATTAATATAAAGATCATTCTGGTGTTTGGGTATTCAGCGAGGATGGAGTCGATGCATGTTTCACTGATTCTCATAGGTGGAGGAAACTTGTTCATATCTGATGGATGTTTTTATGTTGTGTCTGTTGACGTCTCTTTTCATTTATGTATGTATATTTTTCCACCAGGTATTTCTGTCTTGTGTCCAAGGACGGGTACGTGGCTTTCTTTTCCTACCAATTGGGTTATATTATGGTGTGTGTTTAATACCCCCAAAAAGTGCCAAGATCACGTGTTTAGGTTCCCAATAAATGCATGAACTGAAAAATCGAAATTTTGACAATGTTGACTGTAATATTGAATGCGATTCAAGTTGCTTTGGATGAAAGCATCTGCAAAATGCAATTGTGTTTGCTCACTGAGTTAATTGTGAACTTAATTGCATTATTGCCTGAATTATGATCCACTACAAACAAAAACAACACTGAATGTCTTCTTCTTCAGAATTATCATTTCAAACCCAATAAATGTGTCATCAAATGCAATGACATTCTGATATTTTTAAGAGTTTTAAATAAGATGCACTGCACTGTTTGTCTCATTTTCCTTTGCATTCTTAAATCACACATATTTACCCGAGAAGCAAAATTACGTATGTGATTAAGTTGTGTTTTTGGAAAACTGTCTAAAAATAATGTGACTTATTAAAACAAGAAAAATATCTGACAGTGGTCCTTTTTTCCCCCAAAATTATTATTTGTATTACCCCATTGGCGAATGTTTTATTTATTTATTTTTTTAAGCATAATTTTTTATATATTTTTCAAAAAAAGCACGTGTTATCTTCAGTCATTTTGTTTCTTCTCCTGTAAATGTATCTTGATTTAAGAAAGTTTAGATATTTTGTACTGGAAAACAAGACAGAAACTGAGGAAGAGCATATTTGTTTGATGTGTGTGTGTGTGTGTGTTCTCGACTCTTTTCCTCTGTTCCAGGAGCTCTGAATGAGCACAAGCTTGATGAACCGAATCTGATGGGTCCGTCCGTTGCATTAAACGGTTCGACTGAGGATTTCTACTGCGAGATTCCTGGGATCCAGGCTTCGTTGCCTGTCCTATACGAGCTCTATGTCGAGTCAAACCCGGGGAAGATGATCGGGGAGCACAGCTCTCTGTCTGGAGAAATAGCCACTTTTCCTCTGGTTATCAAGACACAACATGACGGTCGGCTCGTCTGCAAGGCCAGCGGATACAACAACACAGATATCCAGAGCTCGCTCAGTCAAGGCTTGGATCTCAAAGTCATTGGTATCTCATTAACCCTTTAAAACTACTGTAGTATAAATGTACAAAAGTATATTTTCAAACACTCTCCTCCAGTCCTTCTGTGTGTGGTTCTCCTCCCATCTCCGCCACCTGATCCCTAACCCCACCCCTAATCCTACCAATCTCCGCCCACTGATCCCTAATCCTACCCATCCCCACCCACTGATCCCTAACCACACCCCTAATCCAACCAATCTCCGCCCACTGATCCGTAATCCTACCCATCCCCACCCACTGATCCCTAACCCCACCCCTAATCCTACCAATCTCCGCCCACTGATCCCTAATCCTACCCATCCCCACCCACTGATCCCTAACCACACCCCTAATCTTATCAATCTCCGCCCACTGATCCCTAATCCTACCCATCCCCACCCACTGATCCCTAACCCCACCCCTAATCCTACCCATCTCCGCCACCTGATCCCTAACCCCACCCCTAATCCTACCAATCTCCGCCCACTGATCCCTAATCCTACCCATCCCCACCCACTGATCCCTAACCACACCCCTAATCTTATCAATCTCCGCCCACTGATCCCTAATCCTACCCATCCCCACCCACTGATCCCTAACCACACCCCTAATCTTATCAATCTCCGCCCACTGATCCCTAATCCTACCCATCCCCACCCACTGATCCCTAACCCCACCCCTAAACCTACCCAGCTCCGCCACCTGATCCCTAACCCCACCCCTAATCCTACCAATCTCCGCCCACTGATCCCTAATCCTACCCATCCCCACCCACTGATCCCTAACCACACCCCTAATCTTATCAATCTCCGCCCACTGATCCCTAATCCTACCCATCCCCACCCACTGATCCCTAACCACACCCCTAATCCTACCCATCCCCACCCACTGATCCCTAACCACACCCCTAATCCTACCCATCCCCACCCACTGATCCCTAACCCCACCCCTAATCCTACCCATCTCCGCCCACTGATCCCTAACCCCACCCCTAATCCTACCCATCCCCACCCACTGATCCCTAACCACACCCCTAATCTTATCAATCTCCGCCCACTGATCCCTAATCCTACCCATCCCCACCCACTGATCCCTAACCCCACCCCTAAACCTACCCAGCTCCGCCACCTGATCCCTAACCCCACCCCTAATCCTACCAATCTCCGCCCACTGATCCCTAATCCTACCCATCCCCACCCACTGATCCCTAACCACACCCCTAATCTTATCAATCTCCGCCCACTGATCCCTAATCCTACCCATCCCCACCCACTGATCCCTAACCACACCCCTAATCTTATCAATCTCCGCCCACTGATCCCTAATCCTACCCATCCCCACCCACTGATCCCTAACCCCACCCCTAAACCTACCCAGCTCCGCCACCTGATCCCTAACCCCACCCCTAATCCTACCAATCTCCGCCCACTGATCCCTAATCCTACCCATCCCCACCCACTGATCCCTAACCACACCCCTAATCTTATCAATCTCCGCCCACTGATCCCTAATCCTACCCATCCCCACCCACTGATCCCTAACCACACCCCTAATCTTATCAATCTCCGCCCACTGATCCCTAATCCTACCCATCCCCACCCACTGATCCCTAACCACACCCCTAATCCTACCCATCCCCACCCAACTGATCCCTAACCACACCCCTAATCCTACCCATCCCCACCCACTGATCCCTAACCCCACCCCTAATCCTACCCATCTCCGCCCACTGATCCCTAACCCCACCCCTAATCCTACCCATCCCCACCCACTGATCCCTAACCACACCCCTAATCTTATCAATCTCCGCCCACTGATCCCTAATCCTACCCATCCCCACCCACTGATCCCTAACCCCACCCCTAAACCTACCCAGCTCCGCCACCTGATCCCTAACCCCACCCCTAATCCTACCAATCTCCGCCCACTGATCCCTAATCCTACCCATCCCCACCCACTGATCCCTAACCACACCCCTAATCTTATCAATCTCCGCCCACTGATCCCTAATCCTACCCATCCCCACCCACTGATCCCTAACCACACCCCTAATCCTACCCATCCCCACCCACTGATCCCTAACCCCACCCCTAATCCTACCAATCTCCGCCCACTGATCCCTAACCACACCCCTAATCTTATCAATCTCCGCCCACTGATCCCTAATCCTACCCATCCCCACCCACTGATCCCTAACCCCACCCCTAATCCTACCAATTTCCGCCCACTGATCCCTAATCCTACCCATCCCCACCCACTGATCCCTAACCCCACCCCTAATCCTACCAATCTCCGCCCCTGATCCCCTGAGTGTTTTAGTGGTTTGTTCTGCAGTCCCGGTGGAGGGCGTGAGAATCGCTCCTCGTCCCGCCAGTGATGCCGTGTGGGAAGGACAAACTTTGACCCTCCGGTGCAGAGAGAGCAGAGGGACAGACGTCTCCTACGAGTGGCTTTGGAACGAAAGGCCGTACGACACGACTGGTGACACACTGATCATACACCGGCTCTCTGTGCAACACACAGGCGATTATAAGTGTGTGGCATCAAACCGATTCAATGACTCGACAACCTTCAACTCCAGTGATGTCATATCTGTGCAGGTCAAAGGTATAATGGATAAACATTAATCAGCGCACAAAAGTGTGTTTATTTGATTAAAAAAATACAGTAAATCTCTTCTCTATGTGAATATATAGTAAATAGTGTAATTTATTCCTGTGATCTTCAACATCATTACAGTGTCACATGACCCTTCAGAAATCACTCTAATATGAGGATCTGATGATCAACACACATTTATGAGTAACACTTTACAATAAGGATCATTAATGTATTAACAAACTTTGTTAATGTTAGTTAATAATAATAATCCTGCTGTTCATTGTTTGTTCATGTCAGTTCACAGTGCATTAATTTATGTTAACTAATACAACCTTTAATGTTAATAAAGTATAAGCAAATGTTGAAATTAATATTAACTTAGATTAATAAATGCTGTAGTTCATGTTAACTAATGAACGTTATTGTAAAGTGTTCCCAATTTATGATAATCTTATTTTCATTTTATTTTCCAGGATTCTTTGATGAATGGAAAGTTAAAAAAAACAGCTTTTATTTGAAAGGGAATCTTTTGTAACATTATAAATGTCACTTTTGATCAGTTTAATGGCGTTAAAAACGTTTTTTCTTCTAGAGTACGTGTCGAAGCCTGAGATCTCCCTCGAGGTGGCGAAGCTTGACGTCGGTTTTAGAGCCGTCGTCACGTGCCGGTCTGTGAAAGGATCTCCGTTAATCAACTTCAGCCTGTTGAACGACACCGACGTCATCACGATGAGCACCACTGAAGGAACCAGCGCGATCTTCCATGTGCCGGTCGAGCTGACCCGGGTCACGGGTCGCGTGAGATGCAACGCCAGCAACGAGGGCAACTGGGCTCTGAGTGACCCGCTGAACCTGACCGTGGGTGTGTAGCTCCGTCACAGGAGCCGTCCCTGCAGAATTAACATTTCATCATTTATTCACGGCATCCAAGATCTTCATGTCTTTCTTTCTTCAGTGGAAAAGAAATGAAGTTTTTTGAGGAACACACTCCAGGGTTTCTCCATATAGACCATTTCACAAGATGTAAACAACACTGGTCCAGAAGCACTTCCTGTTTCAGTTTTTTTAACACTACATAAAAGCTGGGATAAAATACAACCAACAGAACATTTAAAACTGAATCAAAAAGTTAAACAAACATCTTTAAGATGTTTTCTTTACATGTGAAATAAAGAAAACAGTTACAAACTGAAACAGGAAGTGTTTCTGGACCAGTGTTGTTTACATCTTGTGAAATGATCTATAGTGTCTTGAATAGTGTCTTCAATGGGGTCCAACAGGTCGAAGGTCAGATGTGAGTTTCAGTGCAGCTTCAAAGTCTCGACACGATCCAGCCGAGGAATAAGAGTCTTTTACAACGACATTTACAACAAAATACACATTTATATACTTTATAACCTCTAATGCTGGTCTAGCTCAAGCTGTGATGCGACACACATTATGTGATTAGGTTGAAAGGTCAAGTGTGACGTAGGTGTAGGAACAGACAGAGCAGACGTGCAAAGAGTCAAACGGCATTAATAAAATAAAATAAATGGTAAAACAACGATGTCAGATTATTTTAAGTTGGAGTAGAAAATGAGATTTTTTCGCTCTACTCTATTTCTGAACCGGAACACACGTGACCTTTCATCACAGCTCGAGCAGGACCAGCATTAGTGCTTATAAAGTATATAAATGCGTATTTTGTTGTAAATGTCGTTGTAAAAGACTCTTATTCGTCGGCTGGATCGTGTCGAGACTTTGAAACTCACATCTGACCTTCGACCTGTTGGACCCCATTGAGTGCCGAAGTTACGACGTCACTCTGTAGGCCAAGTGAGTTAGCATTTTAGCACTACGGTTCCCTCGCTCTAAAGTCTATGGGATTTTTGAATGGATTTTTGCTAAATGGCCTGAAATAAGGTCTGTGGTGAACAAACCCTCTAAATATTTTCACGTTTTGATCTCTGACACAGAATACACAGTTATAACCTGCTTGTGGTTTTTTAAACTTTATTGTGTCTGATTGTGTTTTTTAAAATCTTTATATAGGCTTCAAAATGTATAAATTTTGGATTAACTTGTAAAGATTATCTTGCTAGACAAAACGTGTAAGGGTCACAACTCTTTGTTGAACACAGATCTTATTTTTTGCGATTTTCCAAAAGTCTATGGGGGAAATGCATTGCTTTTCGACCGAGGGAACCCGTGCGCCGCTAGCTTCTGAGTCGTCCTACAAAGTGACGTCATCACTTCGGCACTCTATTGAAGACACTATATGGAGAAATCCTGGAGTGTGTTCCTCAAAAACCTTCATTTCTTTTCCCCTGAAGAAAGAAACACATGAACATCTCGGATGATGAGAGTAAATTATCAGTAAATTTTAATTCTGAAGTGAACTCTGAGTGCTTCTCAGTATTGCATGTACAGATGTGTTCCTCTCACACACAGAGTCTGTCGGCGGCGCTGTAACGGTGAGGCCCGTCACACACACCGGACGGGACTTCCGGGTGGTCGGTCTGGTTCTGCTCTGTAAGGTTGAGCGGGGGACGTTCCCACAGTACCGCTGGTTCCTGAACAGCACCAGGCTGGAGGGCCGAGGAGGTTTCTATGCGGTGGCCTGGTCCGACGACTCGGTTCTGGCTCTGTCTGTGGGTCCGGACAGCGCTGGCTTTTACCACTGCGAAGCTTCGGACCGCTTCGACAACAGAACCAGCGTCCGCAGCGCCAAGATGCTGATCAGTGAAGAGGGTATGAAGCTTCACACCCAACAACACACTCAGCTATATCAGTTTATTATCAGGCTAAATCAAAGTCCCCCTGTGGTGTAAATCCAGCTTTAATGTAGTTTATGTGTGTATGTGGTGTTTTTAATACGCTTAAACCATGTGTAAGTTCATAAGTGACAGCATTGTTGAGTATTTCCCCCTTAAAACCAAAGACAGTCTCAAAAACACGCTTTCTGACGTCACAAACCACCTTGTAACCAATCAGATCAACGTGTGATCGTCAACCACTGAGTGAGTGAGTGGAGGCGGGGCTCATCTGCATATTCATAGAACCGTGCATACTAAATGAGGTGTCGAGTTACATTTAATCTATTTGAAAGCATGAAGACATCTTTTCAAGGAAAAAACGTTTAAATATGGTATCATTTTGGTGATCAAAGAGGAGTTTTAAGGGATACAATGATCGACTACAGGGGGACTATAATAAGACAAAGCTTCTGAACTGGATGGTAAATTTGGCTGCAATTCAATCTGAACAAGACGTTTCTATAAAAAGTACAAAAATAAACCATTTTTGGATGTCCAGCTAACAAAATGATTACGTTTTGCTGATGTTCCCTATAAAGTCGTTATTTCTGAATGATCTCTGAACGTTTTAAAACATTTTAAAATGTTTTTTTTTTATGTGAACGTTCCGAAGTATAATTCTTCCAACATTATGGGAACGTTACTTCTGAATATTCTCTGAAACATAAAAAAAGAAAAAAACATTAGATGAACGTCCAACACACACACACACACAAACTTTATTACAGGCTCCAGGCCCAACAACAGTACATACACCACACAAAAAAACAAGAAAAAAAAAACAAAAAAAACAACAACTAAATGTTTCCAAAAAAAGTGTCATGACCGATGTATTAATAATATTTACTAATGTTCTTAGATCATTATTAAACACCGGGGGACACTCTAACGGGACACTAATTTGATTAACTGAATGTTTATTTGATGTATTAATAATGTTTTTAATTTTATTCCAGAATTGTTTAGGATTTTTATAATGGAGAGAAAGACATTCTTTATAGTAATTAGACTTTGCATTTCTAGTTTTTTTGTCTTGCTCGAATTTCTCAAATGCCTAGAAACTTCCCAATCAACATTACTTCTTATCTGACGAAATTTTGTCCATGCTTTGTCCCTTTGCCTAAAGACACTAATAAGTTCTGAATTAATCCAAGGAAGATGATTGCCCTTACCCTATGATAGGTTGAGTTTTCGTCGAGATATGTTGAGTTTTCGTTTTTCGCTTCAGCGGGCGCTTCTGGGGGCTGTATCTCGCTTCTCCACTCGATAAAAATTTGGCGTCGATGGTTTGACTTTTCGCCGAGATATAATATAATATTTATAATATAATATTATATATATATATATATATATAATAAACATAATAATATATATGAATAATAATAATATATATGACATATGAAGAATAAAGTGACATAATTACAATTTTGACAAATTCAAAAATATATATAAAAAAACTATATTGCATATTTATAATTTCCCTTTATGATATACTCATTTAAAATAATATTTAATTTATTTGATGAATTTTAAAAAAATTATTTAGAAAGAATAAGGTAATAAAATGAAATAACTATAACAGGGAACGTTGAGTGAAGGTTCTCTCAAAGTTATGAACAAACGTTCTTCTAGTAACTTTATTGCAACGTTTGTTCAACGTTATCTGGTCTTTAAATGTTTTTAAATGGTTTTTTTTGTACATTTTTGTAAATGTTTCTAGTGTCAGAGAAGATTTAAAAGTGTCGATAATGTTTGAACTTGAAGAATGACCCAATGGACTGTTTCCTCATAGTTCATTGTGTTCATGATTGCTGTTGTGTTGTCGTGTGCAGTCCTGAACCGCGTGTCTCCTGCGCTGGTGCTGGTGGTCCTGAGCTGCTTCGCTCTGCTGAACGTGGTTGTGATGGCTTGCTGTGTGTATGGAGTCGTTCTCCGTGAGTTTATCATGCCACTCATCATTTAACTGTTTAAATGCAAGGATCAATTGTTTGAATTAATCAAATGATGATTACTAATTATGTAATTTGTCATTTCAGGAAGAAGATATTCAGGAAAACACTTGTGAGTTTTCTTTTTTAATTTGACAGATTCATAAATCTAGCATTACATCCAACTGAGCTATTTGTGTGTGTGTGTGTGTGTGTGTGTGCTTCTTTATGCAATACTCATTAAACAACGCAGAAGAATGGAGATCGCTGTTAAACCTGAAGACGAAGAGGAGGAGGAGGAGGAGGATAATTATCCAGTGAGGAGGATGGATGCATTTACACTGCTTCTGTTTAAGTTCATAATTAGACTATTATCAAATTTGTATGTTTATAATCTCTAGGGCTGTGAAACCATTAATCACATCCAAAATAAAAGTTTGTGTTTACATAATATATGCATGTAAACTGTGTATAATTATTTGAAGAGCCATTTGAAATTTTCTTCTAAAATGATCATTTTTACCAAGCTTGTATATTTAAGTTTAGTAATTTCACTTAAATGGCAATTAAGATTACCTATTAATTGTTATTTAAGTGAAATTACTGAACTTAAATATACAAGCTTGATAAAAATGGTCATTTTAGAAGAAAATTTCAAATGGCATTTAGAGGCTTTTGCATCTGAACTCTTCATTTATAAATACACACAATGCATGTATGAATATTTAAGAAATATTTCCATGTAGGCTATATAAACAAACAAAAAACGTTTATCTTGGATGTGATTAATCATAGAGTTAATCACAATGCATTCTGGGTAGGTTTGCATGATCCATGAAAGACAGAATGTGCATATTTTGCGTTCTTATAATACTGTCTCGATAGGAAGCTCACTAGATAAAAGAGTTTGTGTGTTCTTTAGTTTGAGGAGATGTTGGAGGGTTATGAGGAAGACGTCGTCCTCGCTGACAGAATGAGTGATTCTGCTGAGGTATTATTTATTAATTCATTTGTTTTCTGAATCTGAAGCAGAATCTCCACTAGAGTTCGAATGCAGTTTCTAGTTTTTTCTATCTCAGTTTTTCTTGGTTCTGTGAAGGTTCATTCAATTTTATCATTCTTTAAATATTATTGGAATTTTTTTTTTTGAATGAACGTTCTTAAACGAGTCACATTAAAGAACGTTCCCCTTCGACTAAGATTATGTTCATTTCTTTCTGTTTAACAGGATGAAGACGAATCTGTGGACGAAACTCTCCTGTATGAAGACGCTGTCTCAAAATAATTTCATGGATTTTAATCCGTTAAACCTGACCTGGTTGGTTTCCCACAGACACAAGCATATCTTCACTGATTTGTCACGTGTTATTCTGACGAAGACAAAGGTTTATTCAAAGCGAGACAATAGACAAGCACTCATGGGTCGACATGACTGACCAATCAGAAGCGAAGACCAGGCCAGCCAACAATGTGTCTACTGTCAGATTCAAACGAGTCTGTGTGGGTTTGTGGAGGGAAGATCACAAATAAATAAAAATGTGTATGTTTTGATAAACCCAACAGCGTTCATTTTAATAACATTAAAACAGATGATTTGTATGTACTGCATCACTTTTATTTGTGTGTGTTAGATTGTGGGTAGCATTGAACGTCATCATTGTGTTTTAATATCCTAATCAACTGTTTATTATTAAACATTAAACTAACGGAATGTTTAGTGTCAACTTTAACCGTATTGGATTTTCACTCTGTGCAGCGGCGTCGAAAAGTTCGAATCATTTTGGAGAGTCGGTTCTTTTGAACAGTTTTTTGTTGTTAATAAACCGCTCATTGCGTTCATCTGAATCATCAAAAAGAGCCGGTTCTGAAGAACGACTCATTCGCGAATCTGACTGACACCAGTGTCTGAGGAAGCAGCTGCACCGGTGGTGGTGTGTGTCGGTGTTGTGTTTTCAGCTGTCGGGCGCGCGCACGTGTGTGCGCGTGAGTGTGTGTGTTTGTTTCACCGATGGAGTCGAACAGTGTGGCGTACGGAGCCTCTCTCGCAGGAGCGGGATTCGATCTCATCAAATTCATCAAACAGCCTCAAACTATCATACGAGTCCTCAGCTGGGTGAGTGACATGTGTCAGCTTCAACTCATTGCGATCAATAATCTGGGAATATAAATCATTGAGTCATTCGGGCGTTTGTGGCACTTTTTTACTGCTTTAATGATGTTTTGAACTTGTGCTAATTTTCATTGCACGTTTTAATAGTATAAAAGTAGGACAGTGCAGCAGTGCTATTAGCGACTGAAATATCTTGTTTTTCCTGTAAGAACTGCTTTTGAAGTAGTTTCACTATTGATAAACTGCACATGTCGAAATGAATTGAATCAACATTAAATGTAAATCCCAGTTAACAAAAATGTTTCCCATTAAGTTATGAAAATGTTATTTCTGAATATTATCTAAAAACTTCCGGTTTGTTTAAAAAAAAAATGTTTTAAAGACGTGTTGACAACGTAGCATCATTCTTCAGACATTATGGGAATGTTTCATTTGAATGTTCTCTGAAGGATCTAAAACGATATTAAACATTAAGACATTAACATTAAAAATAAATGTGAAGCCCTAAAAAGTGCATCCATCCATCATAAAAGTAATCCATACGACTAATGAAGGCCTTCTGAAGTGAAGCAAAATGTCCATATTTATAACTTCATGAAATATGAGCTATAATCACACTGGTTCTGTTATGATGGATGGATGCACTTTTTTGGGGCTTCTGAAATCTCATGCACCATTTACTCTTATTATAAAGCTGGGAAGCAGTTTAATACAACTCTCAATTGTGTTTGGCTGAAAGAAGAAAGTCATATACATCTAGGATGGCTTAAAGTTGATTAACTTATGGGATCATTCTCATTTTTGGGTGAATTAACCCTTACCCAACCATGATCCACTTTCCAGCGAAGGGACTTTCCACAGACACTGTGAAACAGTCAGCAAGAGCTGATTCATATCTCGTCCTGTGTGTGTGTGTGTGTGTGTGTGCATCAGGTGACCTTGTCAACCATGTCTAGATTTCTTCAGTGTAATTTGTTTACTAGCGTAGCGTCACACATTTGCACACAGCAGTGTGTTTGAGTCGGACTCTCCAGTCGCATGAGCATTCAGGTCAGTGGTGTGTGTGTTGTGATGGTGTGTGTCGTGTGATAGTACACCAGTACAGAATGTCCCCCGTCCCAGTGCTGATGACATGTAAACACAGCAGATGGCAGGTAACATGAGAGCACTGCTGGGATTATGAAGTTTGGTTTGTGTGCGAGTCTTTCATGAGCCTTGTGGGACACTTTTGCAGCGACTGCTTTCTCTCAATGTTTCCATCACTTATTATTACAACTACTCTCATTACAGTAGTTTTATTGTCAGTATAGTTAAATTGTGGGAAATTAATCAAATAAACTATTCAAATTCAATAAATTTATTTTTCACCCAAAAGTACATTGAAAAGTAGCAAAAGTTCACCAATCAAAACCTCCAGTTCAGTTTGTGGGTGGGGTTATAATGGGTTAAACCAAGCTTAAAAATAGTTACAGTAGTCAACATTTGAAGTGGATCAAAAAAGTGAATCCAAGTTGTCCGGGTTTTGTTCAAAATTCAGGTTTTTATCCACTTCAAATGTTGACTACTGTATTTATATTTTAATAATATAATGGGTTATCATTTGGGGATTTTGGTGAGGTTTGAACAATAAACAAATACGAATAAACAATTACAGTAATAATATGTGCGTTATTTAATGTTTAAAGTGTTTGAATATCATTCATAGCCGTACCGAATGTTACAGTTCACCTTAAACCTTGATCTTGTTCTATTGACAACGATTGTCAGACTAAATCACTTAGTATGTATTTTTAATAATGTTAAAATTGTGAATTTTTTATAAACTTGATTATGTACATATCTATTTGGTTGCGAATGTAGTGCACCTGCAGAGAGACTCCGCCCACACACTGTTCTGATTGGCTGTGAGCTTTGATAGATTTTTTTTGCTTGTGACTGGAATCTTATCTTAACATGTGTGCTTAGGACACGGTGTCACATAAAAAAAAGACAGATTAACATTTGTATAACTTAATGGGAAACGTTATTTTTGTTGGTTTTGCTTTTATTTCTGCGTTGTGGTCTGATCTGTGATGCAGGCCTCACTTCCCTCCGCCAGGTGTTTTCCATCGTGGTGTTTGCCTCCATAACCGCTGAAGGTTACGTGAACGCCTCGACTGATGCCGACGTGAAGTGTGTCTTCAACGGGAACGACGGAGTGTGTCGTTACTGTGTGGGAATCGGCGTCATCGCATTCCTGGCGTGTATAGGCTTCCTATTGGCTGATGCTCTCCTGCCGTCGATGAGCAGCGCTGAGGAGCGCAAGTACGTCGTGCTGGCCGATCTGGGCTTCTCAGGTGAGGCGACGTAAACGTTCTCCTGTCCTCCTCTGTTCAGAGACACGCATGATTCCAGTTCACATGGAAGCGACCAATAATTCTGTATTATGAATTTAAGGCCAGATGAGTTATTTGATGAGGTCATAAAAGAAAGACACGCCTGCACACATCTATATTATTCAAAACCTAAACAACATGTGTTCACGAGAACAGAATCTGCACTTTATTGGAAAACTGGTGCAAAAACATGAGTAATAAAACTAAGTTTCTACAATGGTGTTCTTTCCCTCCATCATAAATGAGTGTGTCGAGCGTCAGTCGAAAGTCAGTAAGCGCTGTCGTGTTCTCTAGCGTTCGGGAACGATGTAAAAAATATTTCAAGATTTATTATCACAACATATTTTCTTTGGTCAAATCAACTTTAAAATAATTTATTTATTTGAGATAACTTATTATTTTGAGTTTTTGATGGTTAAATTAATCTCCTTCATTGTATTAACTCACTTTTTCCAGTTCAATCAACTTAAAATTGTCAGGCAACCCGCGTTACTTACTTTTTTAAGTTAAACCAACAATATTTTTTTACAGTGTAGTAATCACAACATTTTTTTCTTTTGTCAAATCAACTTAAATAATTTATTTAGTTCAGATAACATATAATTTTGAGTTTCTGGTGGCTAAATTAATCTCCTTCATTGTATTAACTCACATTTTCCAGTTCAATGAACTTAAAATTTTAAGGCAACCAGCTTACTTACTTTTTTAAGTTAAACCATCAATATTTGTTTACAGTGTGTGTGTGTGTGTGTGAGACGCTTCTGGAGAATTACACACAATTACCAAACCAACATTAGAGACTCTGCGACGCCATTGGTCCGCTGTTCCTCCAGTTATCCAATCCTAGTCAACTTTACTGTCATTTTTAGCACATCCCTTCAGGGGTTAATGGAAACATTCATGAAGACAACAGAATTAGATTTACAAAAAGATGAAGAATAAATTATATAAATAAAGAAAGCCATATATATATATAAAGTGTAGCAACATTGAGGTACTAAAAAAAGTGACATGAGGTTTGAGGGTTTTATTCAGTTTCCGTCGTAGTTTATGTGCACGTCTTCTTATTAGATAAAATAAAAGTCATGCGTTTTTTTATCCACATTTGTAGAATTTATGCACATTTTTTTCATGCAATCTCCCAAATTGTGCCTAAAATAGGTGGATGGAAAGAGCTAGAGAAGATCTCCAAGGTTTAGTTTGTCGTGTGTGTGTGTGTGTGTCACGTGTGTGTTCAGTGTCTGTGTTCCTCTGTGGTGTGTTTACACACGACCTGTTCGTCTAGAGTCATCAGTTTCAGACGAACGTCCTGTGAAAGTGAAACACGTAGTTGTGTGGTTTCTGCATCGCCGTCTTCCTGTGCGAGTGGGTGGGATGTCAAAAGTTTATACCAGGGGTTATTAAATTTATCTAAAACAAACCATAAAAAACATTTTATTAGAACATGTTTATGATATAGCTTATACCATATTCAGCAATGATGCATTAAAGGATTAGCTAACTTTAAAAAAACCCTTTTGCTGATAATTTACTCGCCCCGTGTCATCCAAGATGTCCACGTCTTTATTTCTTCAGTCGAAAAGAAATGAAGGTTTTTGATGAAAACATTCCAGGATTTTCTTCATATAATGGACTTCAATGGGAACCAAACGGTTCAAGGTCCAAATGAGAGTTTCAGATGCAGCTTCAAAGGGCTTTAAACGACACCAGACGATGAATAAGGGTCTTATCAAGCGAAACAATCTGCCATTTAAAAAAAAAAAGTTTTATATCCTCAAATGCTCGCCTTGCTCTGTTCTTTGATGCGCGTTCGTGACTCTCCTGTTCGAACCCGTTCATCAAAATGAACAAATCTTTTTTCGAGTCATTTGGTTCATTCAACGAACAAATTGACTCGGAAAAAGATTCGTTCATTTACGCCATAGATTTATATTACATCTTGTGAAAAGGGTAATATGTCACCTATGTAATTGTGAATGACGCATCACTTCCTCTGATCAGGTGCCTGGACCTTCCTGTGGTTTGTGTGTTTCTGTCTGACGGCCGATCAGTGGACGAAGACCCTCGACACCAGCGGCATCCCCACAGACGGGGCCCACGCCGTCATCGCCTTCTCCTTCTTCTCCCTCGCGTCCTGGGTGAGTGAAACATTACACATTTTTTTTTAAATATATAAAAAATAATGTACTATATTTTATTTTATTTAGTATTTTTATGGTACTACATTATATATACGCTGGATTTATAATCCATTTATTCACGTTTTGAGCGTAGACCTGAACAACTTAAACTGAGGTAAATCATAATCAGATTCTCTTCTCAAACACGCACTCGGCAGATCATTGCTGAACGGAAAAAAGTTTAAAGAAAGTCAACAATAAATGTAAAATTCTGTTACTTTTTTTTTCTTATGAAAAATGCACACAAATAATTTTATATGAAATATATATTTTCTAAATCTTGTTTTATTTTAACCCTAAGCCATAAATGTCCACCAGTGTGTGCTGATCTTTCAGTGAGACGCGATACACGCGGATAGCTCAAAATGCGTATAGATAACACGCCATTTGACTTGAAAGTGGCGTGTGTGTGTTTATTCAAAAGTCATGATGCCATGTTGCAGAGAGACTGTGTGTGGCTGCAGTTCCAGATGCTTCCACTAGAGGACACTCGTCTCATTCATTTCCAATGCACTAATATCCGACACAAGTGGGACTGTTTATTCAGGACCATTAAACCTTTTCAAATCATGTCTATGATTTTTGTGCGCTCAGAACCTTTACCAAAGTTTCCTAGCATTCCGATGAAGTAAAAACACAAACGTACAAAAATGCCGGAAGAGCACAGAGGGTTAACCGATCATGAAATCCCACTTGCAGCCGTTGATTGACAGTCGAATCTCTCGTCCTCAGGGGGCGTTGACTTACTTCGCTCTGGTGAGGTTTCGTCAGGGCGTTGGAGACGTGAGCCGGAGATACGCCGATCCGCCCACTGACGTCACTTCCCCTTATGCTCCGCCCACTGACATCACCCCCCCTTATGCTCCGCCCACTTACCCGTCCTTCCAGAACACCGGGCCAGACGTGTACCAGCAGCCGCCGTTCATCCCGAACCCCAACCCGTCCGACCAGAACCGGTACCAGCCGCCCGTCTACTGACAAGCCCCGCCCACAGGCCAACGAAATTGGCTGGCGGCCAATAGGAGTCTGACTGTGCTTTTCCAATGTGGCCGTAATGTGTAAATAGTGTTTTGTTGTGTAGACGAGTTGAGATTTGCACTGATGAGCTGGAATAAAGTGAAGCCGATCCGTCGCTCACACTCCTCCAATCACAGCAGTGTTTTTGTGATTTGTTAATGAGTGGGAATGTGGCGGAACATAAAGATCATCAGAAACATGTGATTGACTGTGTGTGGACCCACGGACACACACACTGATGCTGGTTCATCTGTCCGGACTAGTGTGTTCTGCTCCTCTGGAAACTGCTCTCTCTGCCACGGGATAAAACAATTATAAAATCCAAGATATCCTCTAGCTTTCAAAGGTTTGAGTCTCTTCTGCTCAAGGCTGCGTTTATTTGCTTAAAATACAGTAAAAAAAAGTCAATAATTATAAAAATCATCTGTTCTCTGTGAATATCCAGTAAAGTGTAATTTATCATCATTACTCCAGTCTTCAGTGTCACATGACCCTTCACAAATCACTCAAATATGAGGGTTTGATGATCAAGAAATGTTTATAATTATCAATATTATTTTTGTAGAAACATACATTTTATTTAAGATTCTTTGATGACTTGAAAGTTCAAAAGAACAGCATTTCTGAAAAACTATCTTTTGTAACATTACATAAATATCACTTTTGATCAATTTAATGCATCCTAGATAAAAGTATACAATTCCTTTAAAAATTAAATAAATCTGAATTTTAGAAAATAAAAAGCTTTCCAATTCGTTTTTTGCCATGGCAGAAAAAAGCTTAGATGATATACAGCAACATTAATACATCAGGATTGTCAATTTTGTTATTATTTATTGTGTGTTCACATGTTTTCAGGTGTTGTCTCTGCATAACCAGATTACAGTTATTTCTATTGCACTTACTAACAAACACTGGTTGCATTTCTAAATTAAAACAAACAAGTCTTTGATTGAGAAGTGTCTATTTTATTAACATGCATCTGTTGAATTAAAACTTCATGTACCAAATTCCTAGTGAGCAGAAAATGATCAATGTAAAAAGAAAAATGTTTTAATGATAATAAACATCACTTCCATGGCAGTGTTTCAGGATGTCAGCTGGTCTCGTTAGACATTTAAATAGATTAAGATCATTTATATTAAAATACGTTCAAAGGATGTGAAGATACAAACACAATATTTAGCTGGATCAAGAAGTTCACGTTATTATTTACAGGAAATCAACAGCAGACGACACACACACACACACACACACACACACCAAGTGCTCAGGTCGTAACAGTCGTGTTCAGAGGTGAAGGGAAGCGAAGAGCTTGCGTGTCGCGCCGTGATCCAGAGGTTTCCCAGACGTCACGTGATGTGGCGGCGTCTCGTCTCGCATCGGGTCTCGGTTCTCTTTACTCGTCATCAGATCTCCGTAACACACCCGACACACAGCGTGATATTTATCAGACCCGCCGATCACCTCCACCTGATCACCAATGGATAACGGTCACAATATATCACAACACACGCGTGCAGCAATACGTCTTGTGGATAGTTCACCCAAAATGAAACATCTCTGTGAGAAAGTTTCCAGAAACATGTTGAATATCATGTATAATAATGCAATGGGGGAATATTGGTGGGTCCTGATAATGCCAGATGTCTGATGTTACCATTATAATGTGGCCTACATTATTTTACATATATCTAGTCAGTGATATACAGAGGCGTATTGCGTTCACTTGAAGAAAAAAAAAATCTACTGTTTTTCTGAATTAACGAGTTAATTTTTCATGAGAAAAAAAATTTGCTCAGTTTTTCTGAATTAATGAGTTAATTTTTCATGAGAAAAAAAGTTTTTGCTCTTTTTCTGAATTAACGAGTAAATTTTTCATGGAATTTTTTTTTTTGCTCTAAAAACAGAGCAAAAACTTTTCTCACGAAAAATTAACTCATTAATTCAGAAAAACAGCAAAAAAAAAATTTCTCATGAAAAATTAACTCATTAATTCAGAAAAACAGCAAAAAAAATTCTCAAGAAAAATTAACTCGTTAATTCAGAAAAACAGAACAAATTTTTTTCCTCATGAAAAATTAACTCGTTAATTCAGAAAAACAGAGTAGATTTTTTTTCTTCAAGTGAACGCAATACGCCTCCGTAGTGAAATGAATATATTCGACTAAAAAATATATTACTAAAATAATTCTGTTTTCAGCTTCAGTATCATGAATGTGTGTATTCTGGTGTCTCTATTGGGTTTCCAGCAGCAAGTCCAAGTCTATTCATTTACACACACAATGTAAAACCAAATTCAGCATTAAAAAAAAAGAATATATATATATATATATATAAAAAAAAAAACCTTAAACAGTGCGTCTTGGAGTATCGCTATAATAACATATCATGATATATGTAATATGTAAAATTAAGTGAGTGAACAGAGCACTTTACAGTGCAGGGTGAGGATGACACAAATCGCTTCTGCTGTGAAGGTGTGTGTGTGTGTGTGTGTGTGTGTGTGTGTACCTCTTTCTCAGAGCCCAGTCTCTTGGTGTAAGCGGCCTCTTTAAAGCACTGCATGCACACGGCGTTCAGCTTCACCACACTCTCCGCCAGAGGAACCAGATTCAGGATGTTCCCAAAGGGCTGTGCACACAAGGGTCAAAGGTCAGCAACATCGCTCAGAGAATAAAACGTATGTAAAATTATCAAATGTATATATTAATAAATATAACAAACTACACCAGTGCTATGTGCAAAAAAGTTAAGGTAAAGCTCTGAAGTATACATCTACACACACACACACACACCTTTCTCTGGAAGGTTCCATCAAGCGCTGCCACTATGACGGTTTTCCCCATGTTGGCCATTTCTTCACAGAACTCAACGGTGTCTGGAAACTGCAAAAGCCAAAGATCTGAATTATTGAAGAACTCATAAACCATAACACGAGACTGAGAACGTCATGATGATGGACACGTACAAACTGTCCCTCGTCGATGCCGATCACACACGCCTGGAGAGCCCGAGACCGAACATCACGCAGAAGACTAGCAGGAACCGCCTCCATCATACTCCTGCACACACACACACCAGTTTCACACACCCTGGCCTAAACACAGGAACACACACACGTCCAGTGCTTCGATCTTACTTGTCATGAGTGGCCATCCCCGTCTGAGAATAGCGAGTGTCTTTGGCGTATTTGATGAGCAAACAGGAATACTGGGCGACCTGGAACCTCCTCACACGCCTCATCAGCTCCGTGCTGGACACACACACACACACACACACACACACATCAATACTTCAAGAGTCACTGGTTTGATGTAAACTGCATATGAAGAGTTCAGATGCAAAAGCCTCTAAATGCCATTTGAAATTTTCTTCTAGAATGATGCTTTTTATCAAACTTGTATATTTAAGTTCAGTGATTTCACTTAAATGGCAATGATAATTACCTATTAATTGTTATTTAAGTGAAATTACTGAACTTAAATATACAAGTTTGATAAAAAGCATCATTAAAGAAGAAAAGTTCAAATGGCATTTAGAGGCTTTTGCATCTGAACTCTTCATATATCCATCATCAGAAAGCGACTCTAGAGTCTGACAGACCGTGATGTGAGGAGTGGATCACAGCGCTTGTGTTTATTCAGCGGATTCTCACACAGTTAAACCCAACAATGACACTTTCCTCAGAACAATGACGTGCTTTTATTATCGACACAGCTTGTGACGTCTAGGATAGTAGAAAACTAGGATAGTATTTACATATAAGTATTTACACTGGGAGTCTCGCGCCTGAATCTGCATTTGGCGCCATTCCGCTGAACCAAAACATAGTTTACCAGAGTAAGTTTTAACAGTCATAATTCATATTTTACGAATGTAATGGGGATTTAATCGCTCACCTTTTTCCTGAGAACATCGGTCCGAAAATAATCTGAAAACATGACAAAGAGATATTGATGATGTCATTAATATTTACATTTAAGCTTCAAATCCACAACAAAAACGTTACAAAAGTCACGCACCTGGATCTGTCCTGTTGTCTTCCGCGGGGAATTGGGTAAAATCTTCGCCACATTCAAACAATCCATGTCTTTGTGAGTGAGTGTTTCTTCTGTTTTATGGTTATCTCGACATACAGTGTGACTTACAGCAGGATTTGAACGTCCCGCCACCGCCAGTTAGTAGTTTTATAGTTCCTGTAGCGTCACGTTCTTAAGGACCAATCATGATCGAGGGCGCGCGCATCAGTGAACAGATCTACAAATCAAAATGAGCGCTGATGAGCTCCTGTGATTTGATTGGTTGCCGCCTATGCATTGTTTTTCTAAATGACTGATGCCTCTGCTGATGTCACAGTGAGTGGGGGAAGTTCCTCGGCATGAGGAAGCGTTCAGGCGGGAATGTAAACAAAAGTGCTTTAGAAATTAAGAAAATTAACAAAGAGATCATTAAGTGGGTACAAACTGCCTTTTTGTTGTCTAAATTTTATTTGCGTTTAATACCCACCAATCCAGTTCAATTATTTGCCAAATTACGGTTGAGTGAGTGAAGCATCAGAGCGTGACACATGACTTCCACATTTTAAACTATGGTTTTAAAGTATTTAATGATTGACTGTGTGTCAATAACACGTGATGATATGTGTGCTGCAGTTTCAAAGTTTCTATCTAGTCCAGCAGAAGATCATCATGAGCGACTGGAGGAAAATGAGCAAAGATGTAAGTAGGTCAAATCAAAGATTGTTGATCAAATACAGTGAGAAGCAGTGATGGTTGATTGAGAAATGAGTCCATAAACTACCGAAAATTAATCTGCCAATTGAAATGTTCCACTTAAGTGTTTAATTATTTATTAATAACTATTTATGTTGTCAAATCGATTAATTGCTATTAGCAGCGTCGGTTTTCCTTTTTGAATGACGAATATAGACTAATATATCTGCAGAAATAGACAGTTGGCTCATTAAACGCAGGCGCAGAACGCACAATCTAGCTGACAGTCGGCTGCAGTTCTCTCGGTGAGTTCAAGTGCAGCTTTTTACCTCGACGAGAGCGGACGAGTTCCGGGCTTTAGAGAGAACAGAAACTGCGTTACACTGCACAACGAAACTCTTACTGTATGTACATCATCGGGTTTGCATTGGTGAAAGCAGAGAGTGCAGAAACTGCGTTGCAATAAGATCTTCATTCTCGCGATCGACAGACTGTCATCTGCAGCTCAATGCTCATCACAGCAATATTTTATGTGATGAGAATCTAAATACTTCAAAAACTTCTCATGATTCAGTAATCTCGATATCTGTAATAGTAAAAAAGTATAATAGCTGTAGTAAAAGTATTCGAGAGAGTTTCACATGTAATATGTAGCTATTTCATAT
Source organism: Pimephales promelas (assembly GCF_988280905.1). Classification (NCBI taxonomy): domain Eukaryota; kingdom Metazoa; phylum Chordata; class Actinopteri; order Cypriniformes; family Leuciscidae; genus Pimephales; species Pimephales promelas. The sequence goes on along the minus strand of NW_028297324.1, from coordinate 15,807 downwards.
GCAAGCATGTCAGCTAATAACAGCAGAGGCCGGTTACACACAGCAGACACGCCCCTTCAAACAGAGCATTCAAATCAGAGGCAAAAATCAGGCTGGGAAAAATGCCTTTTATTTATAAATTATGACTATTTTTGATCTAAAAAACATGCTAACATTATAAGGGCAACCAAGGAAACATTATAGAATAATAAAATAACCCCATGTCAGGGGACCTTTAAAAGTGAACTACTCCTTTAGGACCTTGATTAGCTGATTCGGGTTGGAGCTAAGCTTTGCAGGACAGTGGCCCTCCAAGAGCAGGATTGGACATCCCTGTCTTATCGAGATAGAGGCTGGCAGCCTAGCATGGTTTTGCACCAAAATATATTTCTGACCTTTTTTGTTTCTATTTAACACTCAGCATATGAGATCTAACCAGATGGTTCTGTGTGATTCGATTAAAATCAAAGGGTAGTAGGTCCTTTTCTGTAGCTGTTCTCTCTTCCAATGTATATTAGATATTCCCCATCAGTGGATGCCTTTTAAGTCTAGTTTGAAGACAAATCTTTGTAGTATTTTAGATAGGATTAGACTAAACAGGATTTGTTTGTGTGGATGTATGTAACTGTATTTATTTTAGCTGGAAAGAACTATGGTCAGCTGCAGTTGTTTTAAATGTTCAATAGAAATAAAATGTGTATTCTATTGTATTGCAGTTGCATGCTATTAATCTTAATGCGAACAATTTGTTAAAACGATCAATAAAGTTTTAAATCAAAAATTAATCTCAGTAAATATTTAAATATCTTTTTGTGTTTTAGGCTTTTACAGGCACAGTGATTGAAAAGGACCCCCTGCCTTGCTCAATCCCACACCTGACCATCGCCCCTCCTGCCTTACCCACAATCCCGGAGAGAAAGCTGGAGGAGGTGGGCCAAGAAGCACCTCAGGAGCCACCCAAAAGGATGTCAAAATTCAAAGCTACACGGTTACATCAGAAATGAAAGTTCATCTCATTAGGACACAGCGTTTGATTTCGGTTATATGCGTAGCTGCAAGACTGATGTCTCACTAGTTGCCCTCTGCCTCTGTCCTCCACACTGCTTCTATACTTTCATCTGTTATGTTTCGTTTTGTGACATGCACGCTTGACATTTTATTTGCTTTATATGAGAAATGGAGAATATACATTATTTTTCCAAACAGTTTGCTTGTTTTATTGCCAAATAGTTTAAATATGGACAAGCTGCACATTTTGGTATATTATTATGTTTATTAGGTAAATAATGGTAAAAATGTTAGGGGCATCATGACTGCTGTCATTGTTATGACGTGGTTGATGTGGATTCTCTGGAAAATGCTTTATCAAAGGAAAAAACTTCTGTTAATTCATAAAATATGTGTGCAACTTTGACCTATATTGGCAATGAATCGGCTGTAAATTTCTGTCAGCGTAAAAAAAAAAAGTTTTATCCCTCCTGAATTCTGTCTTTGACTGTCCTTTATCTTCTTTTGTATTGTTTACGGAGTTTTGGCTTTGTTTCTGACCTAATGTACATCAGCTTTTTTAGTGACTGCAAGAAAGATGATGAAAGTGAAAAAGAACAAAATAAATGATTTTGACTATACACGCTTTTTAACTTGTCAGAACATGATTCATTGTAGTTTCTACACGAAGCATACATTTTTGCATTAGTTTCTGGATGTCTTAAGCCTATTTCTTAGTCTTTATTTTGGCCATAATTTTCTCTGTGTTTCAGCAAATGAAATGATTTTTTGGTGACAAATCTTATTTTGACACATATTTTGAGAAAATGCTTTGAATTTGTTTAACTTAACATTACACTCTGGGCAAATTTACTAGCCGTTCATTATGCTCGTGGCTGAAAACAGCCACTATTTTAAACTGCTGTAAAAATGTATCAATATAAATATTCTTTTCAATTTTTTTTTGCATAAATCTATTAATCAACCTCTCTGAATTTGAACAATGCATAAGGGTTCATTGTAATGATGAAGCAACTCTTTTGTCATCGTGGTGTTGCTCAGTCAGAGCCATTGGAGGGCGCCAAAGCGTTGCACTTTTTATTCTTACTAAAAGCCTAAACAAGCTTCTGCATTTAGAGGGGGAAAGCTATAGACTTTTACCAACTGAAATTGACTCTAAAGGTGACGTGTTCCCAGCAAAAACTGTTTAGGATGCTCAGATTTTGTGTGTTTATATATATATATATATATATATATATATAATATATATATATAAATGGTGTGTGGCAGGATGTCTTTTTGTCACTAACTTTATTGAGGCAACTCAAGCTAGGCCTGTATGTATTTGTGTTGTATGATGTGATGCGTCATAATAAATCACAGGCACATCTTAAGAGTCATTGTTCGCATAGCATTCACCTTCTTGGAAACAGTCAAAATAGTCCAGAGAGTGCTCCATTATTACTTTTGCCATTTAAAGGCAAGGACTGGGTACTTCTGAGTAGGACTGCCTCCATTAATGCCTTTGTTTGCACCGGTATCAGTCACTTGTGTTTGACTGCAGACTTATCCATCAGCAAATTGACATTTGGATGTGGACAGATTCTGAGTCAGCAGCTGGGCTGAATGAAGCATAGTCCATTCAATTAATTTCTGTCTAGAAAGACTGAATGATCAACTTGAATCAAATTTTTTTCAAGCATGATCTCAAGCTGTGCTCAAAATGGCTTGGAGCTGATTTTTTTATGTCATTTAGCTGGACTTCAGTGCAAAGCTTGGTTTTAAATAAAAACTGTTAAAAGTAGTTTTAAAAAATAATAAATCTGTCAACATTGACTCGCTCTCGACTGTCACAGTTATATTTATGTTAATGTCTTTTAGTTTGTTTTCATACATCACAAGTGTTCTAGTTCTTGCCACTCATAAGTCACTCACCATGGACACTAATTGTTAAGTAGTTAAACTAGGATTCTGTTCTAAGGTGATTCGAATGTATCTAGCCTTTTCTCTTGGTGTGTCGATCAAAACACAGAAATGGATGACAGTCTGATAGAATCAAAGGGGCTTATTGAACACTGAGAATGTGTTGATCTGTGTGATGTATGTAGTTCTACAATGAAACATAAAGAAATAATCAGCATAACATGACTTGACTGTAATATCAAAATAAATCACACTATCACATTGCATTACACTATATAATGTTCTAATATACATAACTCAACTTTCCAATTTTACAATGCAATTTGGCACTGTTGCTCTTTAAGTAAACATAATCGGCCCGTTGAAACCGAAAGTGTCACACAGCGCACTATACAGTACACCCATATCAACCTAACAAAGAATTAAGCATAATATCATAGTAACATAAATAAACAAAAAATGGAAAAGGTTGAAGATATCCTCAATTGCGGTATTATATTGTGAACAGCTTGTAAATGCACCAAACGTGCAAGCTTAGTTCTCACACTGTTCTTTCTGACTATCTAGCGGCCAAATACCAGATTGCCTTTGAAAATAAATAATATGATTAAACAAGGATTGTCTGCTGATCAAAACGGTTACTCACAATCAGTTATAGACGCACACTTGCATTTCTCCTAGTCCCGTGCAAGTCTCCCTCTCTCTCGCGCTTCATTCTGCTGCGTCAGGGCGATTGGCAGATGCATTAAGCCGAGGTAGTTGGGTGTCAACTAACATGACTAGAGAGCCAGGCTTGATGTTAGGCTATGGTCTTTTGCCACTTTTCCCTCATCTGCATTGCCGGTAGATAGTGCCTTATAAATGCAGACCAGAATCTGTCAGCTAATACCTGGGAGTGTCTCCATCTCCGCTTTGTGAGGAGTTCAGACTCTGGATACACGGCCTGGTGTAAGGAACCATTTGACCGCCCCATCAGCATGCAATTTGGAGTAACTGGGTCCAGATCAGCCAGATCTGCCGAAACATATCCTAAAGGCTTAGAATTTAGGATGGCTTCAATCTCAAATCAAAACTGTCTGAAGCACTTCTTCGGACACCGTTTCTGAACCTATACTGACCGGATCTCCCTCTCCCACTTACCTCCAAAGTGCGAGAGAGAGACATAGTAACCAACTGTTGTAGCGAACTGGCTTGTTGGATTTTAGCAGCCTCAGGGAAACTATCTAGCAGTATATTTCTCAGGGCAACAGTGTCTGCCTCTCTGTAGGTACCTGTTGGAGGAGATTTATCCTGGGTAGCTGCCCAATGCAGCTCCTGTGCAATTGCGTCCACCAAATCTTTTCAGTGGTTGTATTTCCTTTCATTGGCACAGTGTTAGTGATCCCACAGAATATTCCTCCTTTCAGTTCAGCAGCATCTTCAGAGTTCGGAAAGCGTGAGGTGGGGTGAGTGGGCCACTCCTCCTGAGGTTACAGTAGGATCTTCGGACCTTGAAGCCATCTGTTGGGCCCAATAAAGTCTTGTAGTCTCTCACCCCGAGTCAGGTCATCAGCAGGGTTTCCTTCAAAATGTATGTATCGCCATTCTGTCTGGTCGGTCAACTCCTAATCTCCGCTATCCAGGTGCCCACGTAGACTTTGTACCTACAGGACTCAGAAAGGAACCAGTGGAGGACAATAGTAGAGTCAGTCCAATAGGTGACCTTGTCCCACTTTAGAGTGAGCTCAGTTGTGAGCATTTCACCAACTGTGCACCTACCAAGGCGGCGCAGAGCTCAAGCCAGAGTATTGACTGATGCTTTCGTGGGGCCACTTTAGACCGGGCTAGAAGAAAGGCAAGGTTGAGTATCCCCTGGTTACCTTCCAAATGCAGATAAGCAACAGCCCCATATGCATTCTCAGAGGCATCACTGAAAACGTGAATCTTTTGGTATACATCTGATTGATCCATATGGGAGGGGTTATAGCAACTTGGAACTGTTACCTGCAATAGGAATTTAAGCTCCTCTTCCCAGTTTGTCCATGCTTGCCTGAGCTCACCTGGGAGTTGTGGATCATCCCAGTCTTGGTTGTTTAGCCAAAGCTGCTGCATGATCACCTTGGCTCTTGTAGTATACAAAAGGATGATGCCAAGGAGGTCGTACTGACTTGCCAGCTTCCAGATGCTCTGCATTGTCAAGGCATTGTATGTGACAGGTTGGTATTTGAACCCAAGATGGTCCAGGTAGCAATGTCAGCTCAGGCCCAAGGTTGACTCTCGTGGGTCGACTTTGTCTTGAGAAAGCCACAACTTCAGCTTAGGGGACTTGACTTTGGGAGGTAGATGACTGACAACTTCTGCTGCATTACTGGCCCAATGCCGGATGTCAAAACCACCAGAGGATAGGAGGGTACGTAAATTATCAACTAATAGTCGTGCTTCTTGAACAGATCTCAAATTTTGAAAACAATTGTTCACGTAGAAGCATCTGTCTACAGAGAATCTTACAACCTCATCAGTTGTACTGTGTAGCGCCACATGTCGCTGAAGAGCGAAGGATGTACAGTGGGGCTACACATAGTCCCAAAGGGAAGTACTTGCCACTCATAACTATCTGGAGCGTCATCCGACACAGGTCACTGCGTTTATCACTTATGGCCACGCTATGTTCCCTGAACCGCAAGAGGACACCCAGAAGAGAAGGGTTCATGACTGGACCCGGTAGTAAGGATTTACTAAGGTTTAGCCCCTCATACTCGAAAGAACAGTTAAACACCAAGCTGTTCTTATCATTGTGAGTGACCATATGGTGTGGTATATACCACTTCTCTCCTGTGGCTTCCCTTCACTCATTCTGCAATTTGATGGCGGCACCAGTCAACTTCAGCTTCTTTATCTAAGACTTATACTTCTCCGTCTTCTCTGGTGACCAAACAAGCCGACACTCCATGTCTCTGAGACTAGGCATGACTGCTTCCTTAGGAGCACAGAACAAGGGGAAGTCCTTCTTGCGCAATAAAGGTGTTGCATAGCGGAGGATGCCATTAACTTCAACCCGAGTCATCTCCAGGATACGGATAGCCTCTTGGTCCTCTTTGGATCAGGTGACCTGCTCATCACTTCTCTCCTGTGGTTATGATGTGTAGCGAGCTGAGCACTTCTCTCCTGTGGCTTCCTCTCCCTCATTTGATGACAGCACTCAGTCTCTTCACAAGGTCAATGAAATGGTGAAAACTGAGGTTGAATAAAGGGTATAGGAGCTCTTAACTGATGGCTTTCATAGGAATGCTCTCTATTATAAGCAGCCGACGACCACTCATCTACCAAGTTCCAGAAATACTGACTCACGGGACTAGAGGCTCTGTCAGAGAGGGAGGGAGAAATCCTGGCAGCATCTGATGGATTTCCTCTCCGTGGCACCTCTGCAGCATAAGATATCATTGGCTGTCTGATCGGTTTACACTCACCTAAAGGATTATTAGGAACACCTGTTCAATTTCTCATGAATGCAATTATCTAATCAAACAATCACATGGCAGTTGCTTCAATGCATTTAGGGGTGTGGTCCCGGTTAAGACAATCTCCTGAACTCCAAACTGAATGTCAGAATGGGGAAAAAGGGTGATTTAAGCAATTTTTTTAGCATGGAATGGTTGTTGGTGCCAGACAAGCCGGTCTGAATATTTCACAATCTGCTCAGGTACTGGGATTTTCACACACAACCATTTCTAGGGTTTTCAAAGAATGTTGTGAAAAGGAAAAACATCCAGTATGCGGCAGTCCCGTGGGTGAAAATGCCTTGTTGATGCTAGAGGTCAGAGGAGAATGGGCTGACTGATTCAAGCTGATAGAAGAGCAAATTTGACTGAAATAACCACTCGTTACAACCGAGGTATTCAGCAAAGCATTTGTGAAGCCACAACAGGCACAAACTTGAGGTGGATTGGCTACAACAGCAGAAGACCCCACCGGGTACCACTCATCTCCACTACAAATAGGAAAAAGAAGCTACAATTTGCAAGAGATCACCAAAATTGGACAATTGAAGACTGGAAAAATGTTGCCTGGTCTGATGAGTCTAATTTCTGTTGAGACATTCAGATGGTAGAGTCAGAATTTGGCATAAACAGAATGAGAATGTTGCCCCCTTGGACAATAACGACGACAATCAGTTCTTTTCTGTAGATTTATTTGCTCCGGTTGTTTTCTCTTTTGTTTCTGTGACAGATTTTTGAGCTCAATTTTTACGTGAACAACAACATGCATGAACTGCGCTTTTTTACACTTCTTCTCTCTCTTTTTCGAACCGGTCTTCTCAACCCACAGCGCCCCCAACAGTACACATATTTTATGAGGCTTTCTACATTTATACTGTTGAGATTATATTAGTACAGATTATGTACAATCAACAAAAAAAAAACAACAAAAAAAAAACAAATTTAACAATTATTTGCGGTCATTACAAGAACATGGATCCATCATGCCTTACCATTGTGCAGGCTGGTGGTGGTGGTGCAATGGTGTGGGGGATGTTTTCATGGCACACTTTAGGCCCCTTAATGCTAATTGGGCATCGTTTAAATGCCACAGCCTACCTGAACATTGTTTGTGACCATGTTTATCCCTTTATGGCCACCATATACCCATCCTCTGATTGCTACTTCCAGCAGGATAATGCACCATGTCCCAAAGCTTGAATCATTTCAAATTGGTTTCTTGAAAATGACAATGAGTTCACTGTACTGTGAATGGCCACCACAGTCACCAGCTCTCAACCCAATAGAGCATCTTTGGGATGTGGTGAAACGGGAGCTTCGTGCCCTGTATGTGCATCCCACAAATCTCCATCAACTGCAAGATGTTATCCTATCTATATGGGCCAACGTTTCTAAAGAATGCTTTCAGCACCTTGTTTGAATCAATGCCATGTAGAATTAAGGCAGTCCTGAAGGCGAAAGGGGGTCAAACACAGTATTAGTATGGTGTTCCTAATAATACATTAGGTGAGTGTACATTGTGCAGCTGTGAGATCGTAGACCTTGAGATAGGCAGGAGTGCGAACATGGCGTTGAGGTCTGCCACCATCTGCATTTACCCCTTCTGGTTGTATATTAGTTGCACTTCCATTTTACTGAAAATAGCAGCATGAACTTTAATAACATGCTAAACTTCTCTTATGTTCCACAGAAGAAATATGAAAAAAGTGTAAATCAACATGGGAGACCTATCACTTTAATTCTCACTCCTAGGTCAGTGCTTTCAGATTGTTTGGTGTGTCAGTAAATAATGAACTGTGGTGCCTTCTATTTTATGCCACTGTCTCAAGGACTTGGGGGGCATCTGTGTTACTGAAACTGTCACAGATAAGGATCGCACTAATAATCGCTTCTGGGCCAATGAGCTCTATAACGTCCAGCTGGTCTCTCATGCTGATCCACGATTTTAGGGGTCAGAGTCTCTCCGAGGTGACTGAGCTCAGTCTGGATATGTCATCATTAGACTCAACATTTCAGCTATACCAAACCATAGTGCCTCACAGTGGCCATTTCACCCCATAATTGAAACATCTGATTCTCATCTCAAAGCAACAGTTATTAAAGGCAATTACACACCAATTAGTTGTGTAGTTAACACATCTAATGGAGCCAGATGGGGAGTATCAATTTATGCTCGAATGACAAACCTGCCCTGGATTTAGCTTGAGTGCAATTAGCAGTATGAATTATGAATGAAGCTGAAAAGATAGAGAGCTGTTTTTTTTTATCGCCTGCTTGAGATGTCTTCTTGTTCCTGATTTTACTATGCATGTACATTGACAGCACTTGTTAGTACACAATAAGAATCTCATTATTTGAATGAGTGAACATAGCCCCTCTCTATGAATGAAAACTTTATACCTTCTCCGTCTTCTGTGCAGTGCCACTTGTAACGCAAAGTTGAGATGTTGCCCAGAGATAAAAAAAAAACAGAAGGTGGTCGAATGAAAAGCACGAGAGACGAGAGTTGTCGTATTTCCCCGCATTTATAGAGCCACTCAAACGTTACACTCGTCATCTTCTCAAAATCCGAATTACAACTTTGTATAGATGACATTGTATCATATGATACTCATTAGTTTCTTCATATTGCGTTTGTACAGAATTAACACAAAATTAGTAAAAGAACAAATATTGCAGTATGAAATATATGGAAATATCTCCATGCTGAGCCTTTTTTGCACTTCCTGATTTCCCTTGAGAATCCTTGTCCAATGAATGGACGACCTTAGCACACGTGTGGTTTGGTTTACAAATTTTGGTTCACTTGCAAAAAGAGCAGTGTGAAAGCGAACCGTACCAAAAAAAAAAAATAATAATTTATTTGGTCCGGACCAAAGCAAGTGAACTATCGGACTTTCCTGGTGTGAATACACCCTAAGATATTTCCACTTCTGCCGACACATACTTTCTTCTTTGCCTAAACTCTGGCTAATTTCCTTCCAGGAATTATTGCACATCTGGCTGTTTATAATCCTTTAATGATGGGTTGTCGAGGTGCGGGTAGCGACGGACTTCTTCGCACAACCTCTCTTTGAAATCAACGTCCATTTCCCCCCCCCCCCAGCGCTTTCGCGGTTCTAATTTAGTAGTGGCGTACTTTGACAGCACGGTCACAAAAAATGGGAGGCACACGGACGTCTTCAAGGAACCTCCAGATAGACCCTCCGATGACAATTTTTACGTCACGTGGTCCCTCACGGTCCCTCGCGCAACTGCGGATGTGGAAAGTATAACACTAGCTTAATGATGATTTAGAGAAAGAGGATTTAAGAAATTATCCTATTTTGTCATTTATTTGTGTATTATCATAACAGCATACACTACCATTGAGAAGTTTGGGGTTGGTAAGATGTTTTTAATGTTTTTGAAAGAAGTGTCTTATGCTCACCAAAGCTGCATTTATTTGAGAATATTCAAAATACAGTAAAAACAGTAATATTGTGAAATATTATTACATTTTAAGTTAAATCTTTTCCTTTTTTTTGTCCTTTGATGGTAAAACTGATTTTTCAGCAGCCATTACTTCAGTCTTCAGTAACATGATCCTTCAGAAATCATTCTAATATGCTGATTTGGTGCTCAAGATACATTTATTTTTATTATCAATGTTGAAAACAGTTGTGCTGCTTAATATGTTTGTGAAAACTGATGACTTTTTTCAGGATTCTTTGATAATAGAAATGTCAAAAGAACAGTATTTGAAACATATTTTTTGTAAAAGAAAATATGTTAAACATTATAAATGTCTTCACAGTCACTTTTGCATCAATTTAATGTATCCTTGCTGAATAAAAGTATTTATTTAAAAAACAAAAAACATACTGACCCTAATTATTTAAACGTTAGAGTAGAATTTAATTGTAATTGGTTACTGAAATGAGTAATACGCTTTGACAGGCACCTTACTTCTATTATAGGCACTGTACACCAAGATGTGTTCACAGCAGCACAAATCTAAACTGTATCAGCATCTAGTGCTGCTTTATCATTACCTAAACACAAAGATAGAGGACAATATAATCTTTTCAGCAGAAAAGCTTATTATTGGTGCACTGTAAAAGGTGTGGAACAGGATTGGTCCACTTACCGGTCCATAATTACATTGCCTTTGCACGAGGACACCACGATGATTCCAGCTGCGGTGGCCATAAGAGCGTGAATGGATGACACCAGCCTACAAGAGGAAGAGAAGACAAAAAAAATGTATGCATTGCACGTTACCTCATATTTAGATAATCCCACCCTAGAGGCTATAAGAAACCTAAAAAAACCTAAAAAGAGAATCAATATTATTTATATGGATCATTTGAAGCACATACCAATGATAATTGAATCATTTAAAGAATCACTATTATTTATATGGATCATTTGAAGCACATACCAGTGATAATTGAATCATTTAAAGAATCACCATTATTTATATGGATCATTTGATAATTGAATAATTTAAAAGTTTGTTATTTGACTAACTAAATGGCACAAGGAGAGCTAGTGGATGTCAAGATTTCCAGTGAATAACTGACCACTATGGATCATTTTTATGATGCTTTTTTTGTTTTTTGGTAATTTTTGAGCATGAAAGTGTGGCCAGAGTATTCTGACTCAAATCTATATTTAAAAAATCTACATTAATGATATTGAGTCAACAGTTAAATGACAGTGCTCTGATAAGCGTCCATGGTAATGGGGTTAAATGTCAGAGTTAGCCAGACCTGAAAGTCATCCACCACCATCAAACCCTAAATTCATAGTCATATTGTTTGTGTGTGGGACAGATAAAGCATTTCTTCTGTACCTCGCCAACCTGCTACCATTGGGTAAAACTTGTCAAACCATTAAAAAAAATCATATATTCATTATTATGGAAAAACAGTTTTAAAGAACCATCCTTAAAGGGTTTTACTCTAGTCTCACAGTGTATTGTTGAAGAAGAAAAAATGGCAAGAGTAATGGCAATTTGAGTAAAAAGAATCTTTTTGACTACTGATGCTTATATCCATCCACTTTTGAGCTTAATTTATTAATAATAGTCAAAGGTCATGATGTAATATTTCTTTGATGACTGACCGTGTCAGTATCTTCTCTGAAGAAGATACTCAATCACATTCTGGAATTAATAAACTAGTTAGATGATGGTACAGTCCTATTGTCACAACTCATGGAAGTCCAAAGCACAACGATAAGGATAATGATACTAAATAGTCTTTAATAGTAAATCCACAAATAACAAACTCAGAAAAAGGAAGGTAGGCAAAGTAGTAGAACCACATAACACTGACGATACAGGACAAATGAGGATTCAAACACAGGAACTAAATACACAGGTTAATGAGGTGAACACAACTGAACAGGACATACAATCAAATCAGAAACCATGGCAACACATCAGACGCAGACAGGAAATGAACAAAAAAAACCAAACTAAACTGAATAGCCATTTCTCAATACCAAGTACGCAAAATTGGTAGCTGAGTACGACTCAGGAGAACGAACTCTTGAGGAGGAGAGGACGCAAGTCCGGTTCTTCTGCAAATTGAACAGAGCGTTCTTGATCGCGTCACTCAGGACGCTCTGACTACTCCAGTTATCTATTTATGTATATTTTAGGCGACAATAAAACGAAATATGCTACAACTCTGTCTCTTTTTCGTCAACAATAAAACGAAATATATTATAAAACACCACGCTGCCTCTTTTCATAAAAAAAAAAATCTTAAACATATTAGCTTAATGGCCATGTGGTTCAGGCAACGCGTAGCCTACATTGATTATCTTCACTGCATATATTTATAACAAAATGAACATAATCTTTTTATTTTCATTTTAAAAATATCCATTTCAAGAACACATCCGGGGATTTAAACTGGACTTGGGTAGATGTGAACTTTGAATTGGAACAGTACTTGGGCAGTAGCTGTCAACTTTAGTCGTTTAGTCGAGTAATCGGTCGATGTCGTCTTGGTCGACTGACATTCTTATTGGTCGACCAGTTACATGTTTTTTACAACAAAAATTTTTTTTTAAATGATTTACTCCTTGATATTTATTCGTTTATTAGCAATTGTTTATTACTGTCAATATCCAGCTAAATATAATTAGCCTTTGTTTTATCCCCATCTTTAAATGCTTTAATTTAGGCTATTTTGTAACAGCGCCACAGTTTTAGCGCACACACAGTTTTGAACATTCGGGAACGCACCTGTGGCCGGCTGCGCTGCTGCTTCGTGCTCGGTAAGGGATGCTGTATTCATTCAGTTAGAACGCTGCTTGTTTTGGGTTTAGTCGACAAAATGTCCAAGAAATCTAAATCTTTTGTCTGGCTGCATTGTAAAACAAAGACGACAAGACTGTGGAGGGAGGCGACCGTGTTGCTCCATTATGAGCCTGCACACTGCACACCTATATTTGAAATCGAACTTGAGCGCGCAAAAGACGTGAGCAGCCCTTTTAATGGCTATATCATGCTGACGGATGAAAAAATGAAAATGAAAGATTGCCACCATTTATTCAAACACTACAATATATATATATATGAAACGACATTAAATTTGCAGATTACAAATGGAAAAAAATACATTCAAATTGTATTGTCTGACAATAAGTATTAACGCTTTAATATAATATACTATAATATAAAACCTTAAAGGGCACCTATTATGGAAAATTCACTTTTACATGGTGTTTGAACATAAATGTCTGTTGGCAGTGTGTGAGCAAAACCACCCTAGAATGCTAAAAATCCACCCAGTGTTTTTTTTACAATCTCAATAAATCATATGCACTGCCTCAGAACGAGCTGTTCAGAGATCCAGCTCTTTGTGACGTAGAAAGTGAGAAAGGGGTTTGATTGACAGGGTGGTTTGTGGCATAAACCCCGCCCTCGGTACACCATCCTCCATTGTTTCAACGACAGCCGGTAATTTCTCTTGGAAACATAATTTATCAACTCGTAGGTTAATCCTGTTGTTGTGGCTTAAAAGTTAATCCTCAAGTGTGGATAGTCGTCTACTGTTTGCGATCCACCGTCACATCCAGTAACAGTAAGTGTGTTTTATGATTTTTGAGCAAATAGTCTTTTCAGTCAATGTCAGCCAATTCAACAACAAAAGCGTCTAAAATTGTTGTCGTCGTAGAATGTCTGTGTATATAATTTAAACCTTGTTTGTAAAGTGTGTAACCACACGTTTATAAATATATATATTTTTAAAGATATTGTATTAAAAACCGCATATATGTTCCTGTTCTGTAAGTTAGCCATCTTCTCACATTTGCCACAGAAGCACCTGTATGACAAGTAGCTAAACATGACGCCACAGGTCCCTGCATAAATGTAATTTCGCTTGTAAGTTACGTAGCAAACTTTATCACAGAATGTGTATGTAACGTTAGTTTTAAAAAATGTGCCAGTGTTAGTGTTTGTGTGTCAGCGTGTGTGTGTGTTGCTCCTCCATACTTGCAAAGAGGACGCGATTACAACTCTGTAAGTACATAAATGTTTCAAATAACCATACCGAGACGTACTGGTCCATTCTCATTTGTGTTTATTCTGCCGGAGTCTCTTTGTGCTATTTATCTATTCCGATTCAAACGTACGCTGAATGACAGATAAAATAGCGCGTCTCTCACTCTCCCCTTCTGCTTGGACCGACAAGTTACGCCCTCATCCAAAGGCAGGGCGGGGATATGTAGCTCATTAGCATTAAAGTGGCATGCCTCAAAACAGCTCATTTTCAAACAGTCCCCAAAATGACATTTTTTAAATGATTATAATAAATTAACTGTGGGGTATTTTGAGCTGAAACTTCACAAATACATTCTGGGGACAACCGAGACCAATATTACATCTTGTAAGAAGGGGCATAATAGGTGCCCTTTAAGGTTGAAAAAAATTAATTGGTTAATTATTTGTCAACTACCCAAAGATAATGATTAAGAAAAGTTTTTTTGCGGCATATTGCAGTCTTTATAAAGCACAATATATTAGTCACATTAGGGCAGTGAAAAGAATGAAATGAAGTGTAAGTTCATTGTAGAGCTCAGTCTAAGCCTCTGACTGCCTGCTGAGCTGCACGGCTGAGCATTGTACATGAGATGACGCTTGCTCGTCATGACAACGACGGTCATGTGACCTGGGCCTGACAGCTTACGCCTGAGTTGGCCACTGGATAAGCGCTTCCCTCCACAAACCCACACGCACAGAGCTCTGCTCCCCACATCACTGTATCCTTGGAGCCTTGCTGCCTGAATACTGTCACAAGACCCGTTTAACACAATACACTCTTTGTATCCCCCCTTCTCAGTTTTTCTCTTACAACAAGCTCGGAAAGAAAGAAAAAGGAGAAGAAAATGCTTCTTTGGTGTAGCTTTGGGGGTGGCTTGCATGACACACTTTCTTATCTCCAAATATCAAACATTGATAAAAAGTAGCAAACAACACTGCTCAATTCTGTTTTAATTACAATTACAAACGGTTTTAATTTTAGTTTTTTTCATTTTTATTAGTTTTTTTATTTGGAGCTTTACCCAGAACTTCATTTAGACCCTGGTTCCTGCGGTGTAAACACACCGAGTACCACCCCAAAGTTCCTAGTTCCTGGGGAAAGTTCCTTCGGACACAGTGGGAGTGGAGTCATATATATATATATGAAGAGTTCAGATGCAAAAGCCTCTAAATGCCATTTGAAATTTTCTTCTTTAATGATGATTTTTATCAAACTTGTATATTTAAGTTTAGTAATTTCACTTAAATAACAATTAATAGGTAATTATCATTGCCATTTAAGTGAAATCACTGAACTTAAATATACAAGCTTGATAAAAATGATCATTCTAGAAAAAGATTTCAAATGGCACTTAGAGGCTTTTGCATCTGAACTCTTCATATATATATGTGTGTATATATAGGGACAGGAGGAACAAATGACAGACACAGTGGGAGTGGAGTCAGTCCTCGGTGAGGCATTTAGTGTTAAAACCAAAGGGGATCTGGTGTCCTTGTTGTGCCAGGGAATGGTGAAGGATGGGTAGTGAAGAGATGGGATGGGTCGAGGTACGGGGGTGGTGTGTCTGGCGGTTGCACACGCTTCTTTGGCGGTTTGGCATCACGGCTTGTCCTCTCTAGGCCCCAACAACAGAGGGGAATAGACAATTTGTCCAGAGTTGTGGGGCCTCCATCTCTGGCCTCTCCACGGAAGCCTCCACGCCTCTCTCAGAGTGTCATGAATACTATTTCAGAGAAAAGAGAGCCCTCTACTAGGCATCTTTATGCCCTCTTTTCAACAGGAGCTGCTGGATGGGGAGTGCGCCCCATCCACGCTCAAGGTCTATGTTGTGGTTATTGTGGAGTACCAATTTAGGTAGTGGGAGCAGCTTTTTGTGTGCTTCAGAGGCCGCACCAAAG
>NW_028297323.1:0-49616 GCF_988280905.1 Pimephales promelas | reverse complement strand
AACTTAATTTTTCGCCCAAAAAAAAAACGTAAGGGGTACCACTGTCGTTTTTTTTTCGGGCCGAATTTTTGAGTTTCGATATCTCAGCTCTGGAAGGGGCTAGAGCCTCCATTTTTGCACTCAGGTCTAAGTCTCATGGCCCTCTATCAGAATTTGGGAAGATTGGAGAAACTTAATTTTTCGCCCAAAAAAAAAAACGTAAGGGGTACCACTGTCGTTTTTTTTTCGGGCCGAATTTTTGAGTTTCGATATCTCAGCTCTGGAAGGGGCTAGAGCCTCCATTTTTGCACTCAGGTCTAAGTCTCATGGCCCTCTATCAGAATTTGGGAAGATTGGAGAAACTTAATTTTTCGCCCAAAAAAAAAACGTAAGGGGTACCACTGTCGTTTTTTTTTCGGGCCGAATTTTTGAGTTTCGATATCTCAGCTCTGGAAGGGGCTAGAGCCTCCATTTTTGCACTCAGGTCTAAGTCTCATGGCCCTCTATCAGAATTTGGGAAGATTGGAGAAACTTAATTTTTCGCCCAAAAAAAAAACGTAAGGGGTACCACTGTCGTTTTTTTTTCGGGCCGAATTTTTGAGTTTCGATATCTCAGCTCTGGAAGGGGCTAGAGCCTCCATTTTTGCACTCAGGTCTAAGTCTCATGGCCCTCTATCAGAATTTGGGAAGATTGGAGAAACTTAATTTTTCGCCCAAAAAAAAAAAACGTAAGGGGTACCACTGTCGTTTTTTTTTCGGGCCGAATTTTTGAGTTTCGATATCTCAGCTCTGGAAGGGGCTAGAGCCTCCATTTTTGCACTCAGGTCTAAGTCTCATGGCCCTCTATCAGAATTTGGGAAGATTGGAGAAACTTAATTTTTCGCCCAAAAAAAAAACGTAAGGGGTACCACTGTCGTTTTTTTTTCGGGCCGAATTTTTGAGTTTCGATATCTCAGCTCTGGAAGGGGCTAGAGCCTCCATTTTTGCACTCAGGTCTAAGTCTCATGGCCCTCTATCAGAATTTGGGAAGATTGGAGAAACTTAATTTTTCGCCCAAAAAAAAAAACGTAAGGGGTACCACTGTCGTTTTTTTTTCGGGCCGAATTTTTGAGTTTCGATATCTCAGCTCTGGAAGGGGCTAGAGCCTCCATTTTTGCACTCAGGTCTAAGTCTCATGGCCCTCTATCAGAATTTGGGAAGATTGGAGAAACTTAATTTTTCGCCCAAAAAAAAAAACGTAAGGGGTACCACTGTCGTTTTTTTTTCGGGCCGAATTTTTGAGTTTCGATATCTCAGCTCTGGAAGGGGCTAGAGCCTCCATTTTTGCACTCAGGTCTAAGTCTCATGGCCCTCTATCAGAATTTGGGAAGATTGGAGAAACTTAATTTTTCGCCCAAAAAAAAAAACGTAAGGGGTACCACTGTCGTTTTTTTTTCGGGCCGAATTTTTGAGTTTCGATATCTCAGCTCTGGAAGGGGCTAGAGCCTCCATTTTTGCACTCAGGTCTAAGTCTCATGGCCCTCTATCAGAATTTGGGAAGATTGGAGAAACTTAATTTTTCGCCCAAAAAAAAAACGTAAGGGGTACCACTGTCGTTTTTTTTTCGGGCCGAATTTTTGAGTTTCGATATCTCAGCTCTGGAAGGGGCTAGAGCCTCCATTTTTGCACTCAGGTCTAAGTCTCATGGCCCTCTATCAGAATTTGGGAAGATTGGAGAAACTTAATTTTTCGCCCAAAAAAAAAACGTAAGGGGTACCACTGTCGTTTTTTTTTTCGGGCCGAATTTTTGAGTTTCGATATCTCAGCTCTGGAAGGGGCTAGAGCCTCCATTTTTGCACTCAGGTCTAAGTCTCATGGCCCTCTATCAGAATTTGGGAAGATTGGAGAAACTTAATTTTTCGCCCAAAAAAAAAACGTAAGGGGTACCACTGTCGTTTTTTTTTCGGGCCGAATTTTTGAGTTTCGATATCTCAGCTCTGGAAGGGGCTAGAGCCTCCATTTTTGCACTCAGGTCTAAGTCTCATGGCCCTCTATCAGAATTTGGGAAGATTGGAGAAACTTAATTTTTCGCCCAAAAAAAAAAACGTAAGGGGTACCACTGTCGTTTTTTTTTCGGGCCGAATTTTTGAGTTTCGATATCTCAGCTCTGGAAGGGGCTAGAGCCTCCATTTTTGCACTCAGGTCTAAGTCTCATGGCCCTCTATCAGAATTTGGGAAGATTGGAGAAACTTAATTTTTCGCCCAAAAAAAAAAACGTAAGGGGTACCACTGTCGTTTTTTTTTCGGGCCGAATTTTTGAGTTTCGATATCTCAGCTCTGGAAGGGGCTAGAGCCTCCATTTTTGCACTCAGGTCTAAGTCTCATGGCCCTCTATCAGAATTTGGGAAGATTGGAGAAACTTAATTTTTCGCCCAAAAAAAAAAACGTAAGGGGTACCACTGTCGTTTTTTTTTCGGGCCGAATTTTTGAGTTTCGATATCTCAGCTCTGGAAGGGGCTAGAGCCTCCATTTTTGCACTCAGGTCTAAGTCTCATGGCCCTCTATCAGAATTTGGGAAGATTGGAGAAACTTAATTTTTCGCCCAAAAAAAAAAACGTAAGGGGTACCACTGTCGTTTTTTTTTCGGGCCGAATTTTTGAGTTTCGATATCTCAGCTCTGGAAGGGGCTAGAGCCTCCATTTTTGCACTCAGGTCTAAGTCTCATGGCCCTCTATCAGAATTTGGGAAGATTGGAGAAACTTAATTTTTCGCCCAAAAAAAAAACGTAAGGGGTACCACTGTCGTTTTTTTTTCGGGCCGAATTTTTGAGTTTCGATATCTCAGCTCTGGAAGGGGCTAGAGCCTCCATTTTTGCACTCAGGTCTAAGTCTCATGGCCCTCTATCAGAATTTGGGAAGATTGGAGAAACTTAATTTTTCGCCCAAAAAAAAAAACGTAAGGGGTACCACTGTCGTTTTTTTTTCGGGCCGAATTTTTGAGTTTCGATATCTCAGCTCTGGAAGGGGCTAGAGCCTCCATTTTTGCACTCAGGTCTAAGTCTCATGGCCCTCTATCAGAATTTGGGAAGATTGGAGAAACTTAATTTTTCGCCCAAAAAAAAAAAAACGTAAGGGGTACCACTGTCGTTTTTTTTTCGGGCCGAATTTTTGAGTTTCGATATCTCAGCTCTGGAAGGGGCTAGAGCCTCCATTTTTGCACTCAGGTCTAAGTCTCATGGCCCTCTATCAGAATTTGGGAAGATTGGAGAAACTTAATTTTTCGCCCAAAAAAAAAAACGTAAGGGGTACCACTGTCGTTTTTTTTTCGGGCCGAATTTTTGAGTTTCGATATCTCAGCTCTGGAAGGGGCTAGAGCCTCCATTTTTGCACTCAGGTCTAAGTCTCATGGCCCTCTATCAGAATTTGGGAAGATTGGAGAAACTTAATTTTTCGCCCAAAAAAAAAAACGTAAGGGGTACCACTGTCGTTTTTTTTTCGGGCCGAATTTTTGAGTTTCGATATCTCAGCTCTGGAAGGGGCTAGAGCCTCCATTTTTGCACTCAGGTCTAAGTCTCATGGCCCTCTATCAGAATTTGGGAAGATTGGAGAAACTTAATTTTTCGCCCAAAAAAAAAACGTAAGGGGTCCACTGTCGTTTTTTTTTCGGGCCGAATTTTTGAGTTTCGATATCTCAGCTCTGGAAGGGGCTAGAGCCTCCATTTTTGCACTCAGGTCTAAGTCTCATGGCCCTCTATCAGAATTTGGGAAGATTGGAGAAACTTAATTTTTCGCCCAAAAAAAAAACGTAAGGGGTACCACTGTCGTTTTTTTTTCGGGCCGAATTTTTGAGTTTCGATATCTCAGCTCTGGAAGGGGCTAGAGCCTCCATTTTTGCACTCAGGTCTAAGTCTCATGGCCCTCTATCAGAATTTGGGAAGATTGGAGAAACTTAATTTTTCGCCCAAAAAAAAAAACGTAAGGGGTACCACTGTCGTTTTTTTTTCGGGCCGAATTTTTGAGTTTCGATATCTCAGCTCTGGAAGGGGCTAGAGCCTCCATTTTTGCACTCAGGTCTAAGTCTCATGGCCCTCTATCAGAATTTGGGAAGATTGGAGAAACTTAATTTTTCGCCCAAAAAAAAAACGTAAGGGGTACCACTGTCGTTTTTTTTTCGGGCCGAATTTTTGAGTTTCGATATCTCAGCTCTGGAAGGGGCTAGAGCCTCCATTTTTGCACTCAGGTCTAAGTCTCATGGCCCTCTATCAGAATTTGGGAAGATTGGAGAAACTTAATTTTTCGCCCAAAAAAAAAAACGTAAGGGGTACCACTGTCGTTTTTTTTTCGGGCCGAATTTTTGAGTTTCGATATCTCAGCTCTGGAAGGGGCTAGAGCCTCCATTTTTGCACTCAGGTCTAAGTCTCATGGCCCTCTATCAGAATTTGGGAAGATTGGAGAAACTTAATTTTTCGCCCAAAAAAAAAAACGTAAGGGGTACCACTGTCGTTTTTTTTTCGGGCCGAATTTTTGAGTTTCGATATCTCAGCTCTGGAAGGGGCTAGAGCCTCCATTTTTGCACTCAGGTCTAAGTCTCATGGCCCTCTATCAGAATTTGGGAAGATTGGAGAAACTTAATTTTTCGCCCAAAAAAAAAAACGTAAGGGGTACCACTGTCGTTTTTTTTTCGGGCCGAATTTTTGAGTTTCGATATCTCAGCTCTGGAAGGGGCTAGAGCCTCCATTTTTGCACTCAGGTCTAAGTCTCATGGCCCTCTATCAGAATTTGGGAAGATTGGAGAAACTTAATTTTTCGCCCAAAAAAAAAACGTAAGGGGTACCACTGTCGTTTTTTTTTCGGGCCGAATTTTTGAGTTTCGATATCTCAGCTCTGGAAGGGGCTAGAGCCTCCATTTTTGCACTCAGGTCTAAGTCTCATGGCCCTCTATCAGAATTTGGGAAGATTGGAGAAACTTAATTTTTCGCCCAAAAAAAAAAACGTAAGGGGTACCACTGTCGTTTTTTTTTCGGGCCGAATTTTTGAGTTTCGATATCTCAGCTCTGGAAGGGGCTAGAGCCTCCATTTTTGCACTCAGGTCTAAGTCTCATGGCCCTCTATCAGAATTTGGGAAGATTGGAGAAACTTAATTTTTCGCCCAAAAAAAAAAACGTAAGGGGTACCACTGTCGTTTTTTTTTCGGGCCGAATTTTTGAGTTTCGATATCTCAGCTCTGGAAGGGGCTAGAGCCTCCATTTTTGCACTCAGGTCTAAGTCTCATGGCCCTCTATCAGAATTTGGGAAGATTGGAGAAACTTAATTTTTCGCCCAAAAAAAAAAACGTAAGGGGTACCACTGTCGTTTTTTTTTCGGGCCGAATTTTTGAGTTTCGATATCTCAGCTCTGGAAGGGGCTAGAGCCTCCATTTTTGCACTCAGGTCTAAGTCTCATGGCCCTCTATCAGAATTTGGGAAGATTGGAGAAACTTAATTTTTCGCCCAAAAAAAAAAACGTAAGGGGTACCACTGTCGTTTTTTTTTCGGGCCGAATTTTTGAGTTTCGATATCTCAGCTCTGGAAGGGGCTAGAGCCTCCATTTTTGCACTCAGGTCTAAGTCTCATGGCCCTCTATCAGAATTTGGGAAGATTGGAGAAACTTAATTTTTCGCCCAAAAAAAAAAACGTAAGGGGTACCACTGTCGTTTTTTTTTCGGGCCGAATTTTTGAGTTTCGATATCTCAGCTCTGGAAGGGGCTAGAGCCTCCATTTTTGCACTCAGGTCTAAGTCTCATGGCCCTCTATATCAGAATTTGGGAAGATTGGAGAAACTTAATTTTTCGCCCAAAAAAAAAAACGTAAGGGGTACCACTGTCGTTTTTTTTTCGGGCCGAATTTTTGAGTTTCGATATCTCAGCTCTGGAAGGGGCTAGAGCCTCCATTTTTGCACTCAGGTCTAAGTCTCATGGCCCTCTATCAGAATTTGGGAAGATTGGAGAAACTTAATTTTTCGCCCAAAAAAAAAAACGTAAGGGGTACCACTGTCGTTTTTTTTTCGGGCCGAATTTTTGAGTTTCGATATCTCAGCTCTGGAAGGGGCTAGAGCCTCCATTTTTGCACTCAGGTCTAAGTCTCATGGCCCTCTATCAGAATTTGGGAAGATTGGAGAAACTTAATTTTTCGCCCAAAAAAAAAACGTAAGGGGTACCACTGTCGTTTTTTTTTCGGGCCGAATTTTTGAGTTTCGATATCTCAGCTCTGGAAGGGGCTAGAGCCTCCATTTTTGCACTCAGGTCTAAGTCTCATGGCCCTCTATCAGAATTTGGGAAGATTGGAGAAACTTAATTTTTCGCCCAAAAAAAAAACGTAAGGGGTACCACTGTCGTTTTTTTTTCGGGCCGAATTTTTGAGTTTCGATATCTCAGCTCTGGAAGGGGCTAGAGCCTCCATTTTTGCACTCAGGTCTAAGTCTCATGGCCCTCTATCAGAATTTGGGAAGATTGGAGAAACTTAATTTTTCGCCCAAAAAAAAAAACGTAAGGGGTACCACTGTCGTTTTTTTTTCGGGCCGAATTTTTGAGTTTCGATATCTCAGCTCTGGAAGGGGCTAGAGCCTCCATTTTTGCACTCAGGTCTAAGTCTCATGGCCCTCTATCAGAATTTGGGAAGATTGGAGAAACTTAATTTTTCGCCCAAAAAAAAAAACGTAAGGGGTACCACTGTCGTTTTTTTTTCGGGCCGAATTTTTGAGTTTCGATATCTCAGCTCTGGAAGGGGCTAGAGCCTCCATTTTTGCACTCAGGTCTAAGTCTCATGGCCCTCTATCAGAATTTGGGAAGATTGGAGAAACTTAATTTTTCGCCCAAAAAAAAAAACGTAAGGGGTACCACTGTCGTTTTTTTTTCGGGCCGAATTTTTGAGTTTCGATATCTCAGCTCTGGAAGGGGCTAGAGCCTCCATTTTTGCACTCAGGTCTAAGTCCATGGCCCTCTATCAGAATTTGGGAAGATTGGAGAAACTTAATTTTTCGCCCAAAAAAAAAAACGTAAGGGGTACCACTGTCGTTTTTTTTTCGGGCCGAATTTTTGAGTTTCGATATCTCAGCTCTGGAAGGGGCTAGAGCCTCCATTTTTGCACTCAGGTCTAAGTCTCATGGCCCTCTATCAGAATTTGGGAAGATTGGAGAAACTTAATTTTTCGCCCAAAAAAAAAAACGTAAGGGGTACCACTGTCGTTTTTTTTTCGGGCCGAATTTTTGAGTTTCGATATCTCAGCTCTGGAAGGGGCTAGAGCCTCCATTTTTGCACTCAGGTCTAAGTCTCATGGCCCTCTATCAGAATTTGGGAAGATTGGAGAAACTTAATTTTTCGCCCAAAAAAAAAAACGTAAGGGGTACCACTGTCGTTTTTTTTTCGGGCCGAATTTTTGAGTTTCGATATCTCAGCTCTGGAAGGGGCTAGAGCCTCCATTTTTGCACTCAGGTCTAAGTCTCATGGCCCTCTATCAGAATTTGGGAAGATTGGAGAAACTTAATTTTTCGCCCAAAAAAAAAACGTAAGGGGTACCACTGTCGTTTTTTTTTCGGGCCGAATTTTTGAGTTTCGATATCTCAGCTCTGGAAGGGGCTAGAGCCTCCATTTTTGCACTCAGGTCTAAGTCTCATGGCCCTCTATCAGAATTTGGGAAGATTGGAGAAACTTAATTTTTCGCCCAAAAAAAAAAACGTAAGGGGTACCACTGTCGTTTTTTTTTCGGGCCGAATTTTTGAGTTTCGATATCTCAGCTCTGGAAGGGGCTAGAGCCTCCATTTTTGCACTCAGGTCTAAGTCTCATGGCCCTCTATCAGAATTTGGGAAGATTGGAGAAACTTAATTTTTCGCCCAAAAAAAAAAACGTAAGGGGTACCACTGTCGTTTTTTTTTCGGGCCGAATTTTTGAGTTTCGATATCTCAGCTCTGGAAGGGGCTAGAGCCTCCATTTTTGCACTCAGGTCTAAGTCTCATGGCCCTCTATCAGAATTTGGGAAGATTGGAGAAACTTGCATTTTTGCCCAAAAAAAAAAACGTAAGGGGTACCACTGTCGTTTTTTTTTCGGGCCGAATTTTTGAGTTTCGATATCTCAGCTCTGGAAGGGGCTAGAGCCTCCATTTTTGCACTCAGGTCTAAGTCTCATGGCCCTCTATCAGAATTTGGGAAGATTGGAGAAACTTAATTTTTCGCCCAAAAAAAAAAACGTAAGGGGTACCACTGTCGTTTTTTTTTTCGGGCCGAATTTTTGAGTTTCGATATCTCAGCTCTGGAAGGGGCTAGAGCCTCCATTTTTGCACTCAGGTCTAAGTCTCATGGCCCTCTATCAGAATTTGGGAAGATTGGAGAAACTTAATTTTTCGCCCAAAAAAAAAAACGTAAGGGGTACCACTGTCGTTTTTTTTTCGGGCCGAATTTTTGAGTTTCGATATCTCAGCTCTGGAAGGGGCTAGAGCCTCCATTTTTGCACTCAGGTCTAAGTCTCATGGCCCTCTATCAGAATTTGGGAAGATTGGAGAAACTTAATTTTTCGCCCAAAAAAAAACATAAGGGGTACCACTGTCGTTTTTTTTTTCGGGCCGAATTTTTGAGTTTCGATATCTCAGCTCTGGAAGGGGCTAGAGCCTCCATTTTTGCACTCAGGTCTAAGTCTCATTGCCCTCTATCAGAATTTGGGAAGATTGGAGAAACTTAATTTTTCGCCCAAAAAAAAAAAACGTAAGGGGTACCACTGTCGTTTTTTTTTCGGGCCGAATTTTTGAGTTTCGATATCTCAGCTCTGGAAGGGGCTAGAGCCTCCATTTTTGCACTCAGGTCTAAGTCTCATGGCCCTCTATCAGAATTTGGGAAGATTGGAGAAACTTAATTTTTCGCCCAAAAAAAAAAACGTAAGGGGTACCACTGTCGTTTTTTTTTCGGGCCGAATTTTTGAGTTTCGATATCTCAGCTCTGGAAGGGGCTAGAGCCTCCATTTTTGCACTCAGGTCTAAGTCTCATGGCCCTCTATCAGAATTTGGGAAGATTGGAGAAACTTAATTTTTCGCCCAAAAAAAAAAACGTAAGGGGTACCACTGTCGTTTTTTTTTTTTTTCGGGCCGAATTTTTGAGTTTCGATATCTCAGCTCTGGAAGGGGCTAGAGCCTCCATTTTTGCACTCAGGTCTAAGTCTCATGGCCCTCTATCAGAATTTGGGAAGATTGGAGAAACTTAATTTTTTGCCCAAAAAAAAAACGTAAGGGGTACCACTGTCGTTTTTTTTTCGGGCCGAATTTTTGAGTTTCGATATCTCAGCTCTGGAAGGGGCTAGAGCCTCCATTTTTGCACTCAGGTCTAAGTCTCATGGCCCTCTATCAGAATTTGGGAAGATTGGAGAAATTTAATTTTTCGCCCAAAAAAAAAAAACGTAAGGGGTACCACTGTTGTTTTTTTTTCGGGCCGAATTTTTGAGTTTCGATATCTCAGCTCTGGAAGGGGCTAGAGCCTCCATTTTTGCACTCAGGTCTAAGTCTCATGGCCCTCTATCAGAATTTGGGAAGATTGGAGAAACTTAATTTTTCGCCCAAAAAAAAAAACGTAAGGGGTACCACTGTCGTTTTTTTTTTTTTTCGGGCCGAATTTTTGAGTTTCGATATCTCAGCTCTGGAAGGGGCTAGAGCCTCCATTTTTGCACTCAGGTCTAAGTCTCATGGCCCTCTATCAGAATTTGGGAAGATTGGAGAAACTTAATTTTTCGCCCAAAAAAAAAAACGTAAGGGGTACCACTGTCGTTTTTTTTTCGGGCCGAATTTTTGAGTTTCGATATCTCAGCTCTGGAAGGGGCTAGAGCCTCCATTTTTGCACTCAGGTCTAAGTCTCATGGCCCTCTATCATAATTTGTGAAGATTGGAGAAACTTAATTTTTCGCCCAAAAAAAAAAACGTAAGGGGTACCACTGTCGGTTTTTTTTCGGGCCGAATTTTTGAGTTTCGATATCTCAGCTCTGGAAGGGGCTAGAGCCTCCATTTTTGCACTCAGGTCTAAGTCTCATGGCCCTCTATCAGAATTTGGGAAGATTGGAGAAACTTAATTTTTCGCCCAAAAAAAAACCGTAAGGGGTACCACTGTAGTTTTTTTTTCGGGCTGAATTTTTGAGTTTCGATATCTCAGCTCTGGAAGGGGCTAGAGCCCCCATTTTTGCACTCAGGTCTAAGTCTCATGGCCCTCTATCAGAATTTGGGAAGATTGGAGAAACTTAATTTTTCGCCCAAAAAAAAAAACGTAAGGAGTACCACTGTCGGTTTTTTTTCGGGCCGAATTTTTGAGTTTCGATATCTCAGCTCTGGAAGGGGCTAGAGCCTCCATTTTTGCACTCAGGTCTAAGTCTCATGGCCCTCTATCAGAATTTGGGAAGATTGGAGAAACTTAATTTTTCGCCCCCAAAAAAACCCGTAAGGGGTACCACTGTCGTTTTTTTTTCTGGCCGAATTTTTGAGTTTCGATATCTCAGCTCTGGAAGGGGCTAGAGCCTCCATTTTTGCACTCAGGTCTAAGTCTCATTGCCCTCTATCAGAATTTGGGAAGATTGGAGAAACTTAATTTTTCGCCCAAAAAAAAAAACGTAAGGGGTACCACTGTCGTTTTTTTTTCGGGCCGAATTTTTGAGTTTCGATATCTCAGCTCTGGAAGGGGCTAGAGCCTCCATTTTTGCACTCAGGTCTAAGTCTCATGGCCCTCTATCAGAATTTGGGAAGATTGGAGAAACTTAATTTTTCGCCCAAAAAAAAAACGTAAGGGGTACCACTGTCGTTTTTTTTTTTTTTCGGGCCGAATTTTTGAGTTTCGATATCTCAGCTCTGGAAGGGGCTAGAGCCTCCATTTTTGCACTCTCATGGCCCTCTATCAGAATTTGGGAAGATTGGAGAAACTTAATTTTTCGCCCAAAATAAAAAAAAACGTAAGGGGTACCACTGTCGTTTTTTTTTTCGGAACGAATTTTTGAGTTTCGATATCTCAGCTCTGGAAGGGGCAAGAGCCTCCATTTTTGCACTCAGGTCTAAGTCTCATGGCCCTCTATCAGAATTTGGGAAGATTGGAGAAACTTAATTTTTCGCCCAAAAAAAAAAAAAAACGTAAGGGGTACCACTGTCGTTTTTTTTTTTCGGGCCGAATTTTTGAGTTTCGATATCTCAGCTCTGGAAGGGGCTAGAGCCTCCATTTTTGCACTCAGGTCTAAGTCTCATTGCCCTCTATCAGAATTTGGGAAGATTGGAGAAACTTAATTTTTCGCCCAAAAAAAAAAACGTAAGGGGTACCACTGTCGTTTTTTTTTCGGGCCGAATTTTTGAGTTTCGATATCTCAGCTCTGGAAGGGGCTAGAGCCTCCATTTTTGCACTCAGGTCTAAGTCTCATGGCCCTCTATCAGAATTTGGGAAGATTGGAGAAACTTAATTTTTCGCCCAAAAAAAAAAACGTAAGGGGTACCACTGTCGTTTTTTTTTTTTTCGGGCCGAATTTTTGAGTTTCGATATCTCAGCTCTGGAAGGGGCTAGAGCCTCCATTTTTGCACTCAGGTCTAAGTCTCAAGGCCCTCTATCAGAATTTGGGAAGATTGGAGAAACTTAATTTTTTGCCCAAAAAAAAAACGTAAGGGGTACCACTGTCGTTTTTTTTTCGGGCCGAATTTTTGAGTTTCGATATCTCAGCTCTGGAAGGGGCTAGAGCCTCCATTTTTGCACTCAGGTCTAAGTCTCATGGCCCTCTATCAGAATTTGGGAAGATTGGAGAAATTTAATTTTTCGCCCAAAAAAAAAAAACGTAAGGGGTACCACTGTTGTTTTTTTTTCGGGCCGAATTTTTGAGTTTCGATATCTCAGCTCTGGAAGGGGCTAGAGCCTCCATTTTTGCACTCAGGTCTAAGTCTCATGGCCCTCTATCAGAATTTGGGAAGATTGGAGAAACTTAATTTTTCGCCCAAAAAAAAAAACGTAAGGGGTACCACTGTCGTTTTTTTTTTTTTTCGGGCCGAATTTTTGAGTTTCGATATCTCAGCTCTGGAAGGGGCTAGAGCCTCCATTTTTGCACTCAGGTCTAAGTCTCATGGCCCTCTATCAGAATTTGGGAAGATTGGAGAAACTTAATTTTTTGCCCAAAAAAAAAAACGTAAGGGGTACCACTGTCGTTTTTTTTTCGGGCCGAATTTTTGAGTTTCGATATCTCAGCTCTGGAAGGGGCTAGAGCCTCCATTTTTGCACTCAGGTCTAAGTCTCATGGCCCTCTATCAGAATTTGGGAAGATTGGAGAAACTTAATTTTTCGCCCAAAATAAAAAAAAACGTAAGGGGTACCACTGTCGTTTTTTTTTTCGGGACGAATTTTTGAGTTTCGATATCTCAGCTCTGGAAGGGGCAAGAGCCTCCATTTTTGCACTCAGGTCTAAGTCTCATGGCCCTCTATCAGAATTTGGGAAGATTGGAGAAACTTAATTTTTCGCCCAAAAAAAAAAAAAAACGTAAGGGGTACCACTGTCTTTTTTTTTTCGGGCCGAATTTTTGAGTTTCGATATCTCAGCTCTGGAAGGGGCTAGAGCCTCCATTTTTGCACTCAGGTCTAAGTCTCATGGCCCTCTATCAGAATTTGGGAAGATTGGAGAAACTTAATTTTTTGCCCAAAAAAAAAACGTAAGGGGTACCACTGTCGTTTTTTTTTCGGGCCGAATTTTTGAGTTTCGATATCTCCGCTCTGGAAGGGGCTAGAGCCTCCATTTTTGCACTCAGGTCTAAGTCTCATGGCCCTCTATCAGAATTTGGGAAAATTGGAGAAACGTAATTTTTCGCCCAAAAAAAAAACGTAAGGGGTACCACTGTCGTTTTTTTTTCGGGCCGAATTTTTGAGTTTCGATATCTCAGCTCTGGAAGGGGCTAGAGCCTCCATTTTTGCACTCAGGTCTAAGTCTCATGGCCCTCTATCAGAATTTGAGAAGATTGGAGAAACTTAATTTTTCGCCCAAAAAAAAAAAACGTAAGGGGTACCACTGTCATTTTTTTTTTCGGGCCGAATTTTTGAGTTTCGATATCTCAGCTCTGGAAGGGGCTAGAGCCTCCATTTTTGCACTCAGGTCTAAGTCTCATGGCCCTCTATCAGAATTTGGGAAGATTGGAGAAACTTAATTTTTCGCCCAAAAAAAAAAAACGTAAGGGGTACCACTGTCGTTTTTTTTTCGGGCCGAATTTTTGAGTTTCGATATCTCAGCTCTGGAAGGGGCTAGAGCCTCCATTTTTGCACTCAGGTCTAAGTCTCATGGCCCTCTATCATAATTTGTGAAGATTGGAGAAACTTAATTTTTCGCCCAAAAAAAAAAACGTAAGGGGTACCACTGTCGGTTTTTTTTCGGGCCGAATTTTTGAGTTTCGATATCTCAGCTCTGGAAGGGGCTAGAGCCTCCATTTTTGCACTCAGGTCTAAGTCTCATGGCCCTCTATCAGAATTTGGGAAGATTGGAGAAACTTAATTTTTCGCCCAAAAAAAAACCGTAAGGGGTACCACTGTAGTTTTTTTTTCGGGCTGAATTTTTGAGTTTCGATATCTCAGCTCTGGAAGGGGCTAGAGCCCCCATTTTTGCACTCAGGTCTAAGTCTCATGGCCCTCTATCAGAATTTGGGAAGATTGGAGAAACTTAATTTTTCGCCCAAAAAAAAAAACGTAAGGAGTACCACTGTCGGTTTTTTTTCGGGCCGAATTTTTGAGTTTCGATATCTCAGCTCTGGAAGGGGCTAGAGCCTCCATTTTTGCACTCAGGTCTAAGTCTCATGGCCCTCTATCAGAATTTGGGAAGATTGGAGAAACTTAATTTTTCGCCCCCAAAAAAACCCGTAAGGGGTACCACTGTCGTTTTTTTTTCTGGCCGAATTTTTGAGTTTCGATATCTCAGCTCTGGAAGGGGCTAGAGCCTCCATTTTTGCACTCAGGTCTAAGTCTCATTGCCCTCTATCAGAATTTGGGAAGATTGGAGAAACTTAATTTTTCGCCCAAAAAAAAAAACGTAAGGGGTACCACTGTCGTTTTTTTTTCGGGCCGAATTTTTGAGTTTCGATATCTCAGCTCTGGAAGGGGCTAGAGCCTCCATTTTTGCACTCAGGTCTAAGTCTCATGGCCCTCTATCAGAATTTGGGAAGATTGGAGAAACTTAATTTTTCGCCCAAAAAAAAAACGTAAGGGGTACCACTGTCGTTTTTTTTTTTTTTCGGGCCGAATTTTTGAGTTTCGATATCTCAGCTCTGGAAGGGGCTAGAGCCTCCATTTTTGCACTCTCATGGCCCTCTATCAGAATTTGGGAAGATTGGAGAAACTTAATTTTTCGCCCAAAATAAAAAAAAACGTAAGGGGTACCACTGTCGTTTTTTTTTTCGGAACGAATTTTTGAGTTTCGATATCTCAGCTCTGGAAGGGGCAAGAGCCTCCATTTTTGCACTCAGGTCTAAGTCTCATGGCCCTCTATCAGAATTTGGGAAGATTGGAGAAACTTAATTTTTCGCCCAAAAAAAAAAAAACGTAAGGGGTACCACTGTCGTTTTTTTTTTCGGGCCGAATTTTTGAGTTTCGATATCTCAGCTCTGGAAGGGGCTAGAGCCTCCATTTTTGCACTCAGGTCTAAGTCTCATTGCCCTCTATCAGAATTTGGGAAGATTGGAGAAACTTAATTTTTCGCCCAAAAAAAAAAACGTAAGGGGTACCACTGTCGTTTTTTTTTCGGGCCGAATTTTTGAGTTTCGATATCTCAGCTCTGGAAGGGGCTAGAGCCTCCATTTTTGCACTCAGGTCTAAGTCTCATGGCCCTCTATCAGAATTTGGGAAGATTGGAGAAACTTAATTTTTCGCCCAAAAAAAAAAACGTAAGGGGTACCACTGTCGTTTTTTTTTTTTTCGGGCCGAATTTTTGAGTTTCGATATCTCAGCTCTGGAAGGGGCTAGAGCCTCCATTTTTGCACTCAGGTCTAAGTCTCATGGCCCTCTATCAGAATTTGGGAAGATTGGAGAAACTTAATTTTTTGCCCAAAAAAAAAACGTAAGGGGTACCACTGTCGTTTTTTTTTCGGGCCGAATTTTTGAGTTTCGATATCTCAGCTCTGGAAGGGGCTAGAGCCTCCATTTTTGCACTCAGGTCTAAGTCTCATGGCCCTCTATCAGAATTTGGGAAGATTGGAGAAATTTAATTTTTCGCCCAAAAAAAAAAAACGTAAGGGGTACCACTGTTGTTTTTTTTTCGGGCCGAATTTTTGAGTTTCGATATCTCAGCTCTGGAAGGGGCTAGAGCCTCCATTTTTGCACTCAGGTCTAAGTCTCATGGCCCTCTATCAGAATTTGGGAAGATTGGAGAAACTTAATTTTTTGCCCAAAAAAAAAAACGTAAGGGGTACCACTGTCGTTTTTTTTTCGGGCCGAATTTTTGAGTTTCGATATCTCAGCTCTGGAAGGGGCTAGAGCCTCCATTTTTGCACTCAGGTCTAAGTCTCATGGCCCTCTATCAGAATTTGGGAAGATTGGAGAAACTTAATTTTTCGCCCAAAATAAAAAAAAACGTAAGGGGTACCACTGTCGTTTTTTTTTTCGGGACGAATTTTTGAGTTTCGATATCTCAGCTCTGGAAGGGGCAAGAGCCTCCATTTTTGCACTCAGGTCTAAGTCTCATGGCCCTCTATCAGAATTTGGGAAGATTGGAGAAACTTAATTTTTCGCCCAAAAAAAAAAAAAAACGTAAGGGGTACCACTGTCTTTTTTTTTTCGGGCCGAATTTTTGAGTTTCGATATCTCAGCTCTGGAAGGGGCTAGAGCCTCCATTTTTGCACTCAGGTCTAAGTCTCATGGCCCTCTATCAGAATTTGGGAAGATTGGAGAAACTTAATTTTTCGCCCAAAAAAAAACATAAGGGGTACCACTGTCGTTTTTTTTTTCGGGCCGAATTTTTGAGTTTCGATATCTCAGCTTCTGGAAGGGGCTAGAGCCTCCATTTTTGCACTCAGGTCTAAGTCTCATTGCCCTCTATCAGAATTTGGGAAGATTGGAGAAACTTAATTTTT
Source organism: Pimephales promelas (assembly GCF_988280905.1). Classification (NCBI taxonomy): domain Eukaryota; kingdom Metazoa; phylum Chordata; class Actinopteri; order Cypriniformes; family Leuciscidae; genus Pimephales; species Pimephales promelas. The sequence continues at coordinate 33,593 of NW_028297323.1, read as the reverse complement.
CGCCCAAAAAAAAAAAACGTAAGGGGTACCACTGTCGTTTTTTTTTCGGGCCGAATTTTTGAGTTTCGATATCTCAGCTCTGGAAGGGGCTAGAGCCTCCATTTTTGCACTCAGGTCTAAGTCTCATGGCCCTCTATCAGAATTTGGGAAGATTGGAGAAACTTAATTTTTCGCCCAAAAAAAAAAACGTAAGGGGTACCACTGTCGTTTTTTTTTCGGGCCGAATTTTTGAGTTTCGATATCTCAGCTCTGGAAGGGGCTAGAGCCTCCATTTTTGCACTCAGGTCTAAGTCTCATGGCCCTCTATCAGAATTTGGGAAGATTGGAGAAACTTAATTTTTCGCCCAAAAAAAAAAACGTAAGGGGTACCACTGTCGTTTTTTTTTTTTTTCGGGCCGAATTTTTGAGTTTCGATATCTCAGCTCTGGAAGGGGCTAGAGCCTCCATTTTTGCACTCAGGTCTAAGTCTCATGGCCCTCTATCAGAATTTGGGAAGATTGGAGAAACTTAATTTTTTGCCCAAAAAAAAAACGTAAGGGGTACCACTGTCGTTTTTTTTTCGGGCCGAATTTTTGAGTTTCGATATCTCAGCTCTGGAAGGGGCTAGAGCCTCCATTTTTGCACTCAGGTCTAAGTCTCATGGCCCTCTATCAGAATTTGGGAAGATTGGAGAAATTTAATTTTTCGCCCAAAAAAAAAAACGTAAGGGGTACCACTGTTGTTTTTTTTTCGGGCCGAATTTTTGAGTTTCGATATCTCAGCTCTGGAAGGGGCTAGAGCCTCCATTTTTGCACTCAGGTCTAAGTCTCATGGCCCTCTATCAGAATTTGGGAAGATTGGAGAAACTTAATTTTTCGCCCAAAAAAAAAAACGTAAGGGGTACCACTGTCGTTTTTTTTTTTTTTCGGGCCGAATTTTTGAGTTTCGATATCTCAGCTCTGGAAGGGGCTAGAGCCTCCATTTTTGCACTCAGGTCTAAGTCTCATGGCCCTCTATCAGAATTTGGGAAGATTGGAGAAACTTAATTTTTCGCCCAAAAAAAAAAACGTAAGGGGTACCACTGTCGTTTTTTTTTCGGGCCGAATTTTTGAGTTTCGATATCTCAGCTCTGGAAGGGGCTAGAGCCTCCATTTTTGCACTCAGGTCTAAGTCTCATGGCCCTCTATCAGAATTTGGGAAGATTGGAGAAACTTAATTTTTCGCCCAAAATAAAAAAAAACGTAAGGGGTACCACTGTCGTTTTTTTTTTCGGGACGAATTTTTGAGTTTCGATATCTCAGCTCTGGAAGGGGCAAGAGCCTCCATTTTTGCACTCAGGTCTAAGTCTCATGGCCCTCTATCAGAATTTGGGAAGATTGGAGAAACTTAATTTTTCGCCCAAAAAAAAAAAAAAACGTAAGGGGTACCACTGTCTTTTTTTTTTCGGGCCGAATTTTTGAGTTTCGATATCTCAGCTCTGGAAGGGGCTAGAGCCTCCATTTTTGCACTCAGGTCTAAGTCTCATGGCCCTCTATCAGAATTTGGGAAGATTGGAGAAACTTAATTTTTCGCCCAAAAAAAAACATAAGGGGTACCACTGTCGTTTTTTTTTTCGGGCCGAATTTTTGAGTTTCGATATCTCAGCTCTGGAAGGGGCTAGAGCCTCCATTTTTGCACTCAGGTCTAAGTCTCATTGCCCTCTATCAGAATTTGGGAAGATTGGAGAAACTTAATTTTTCGCCCAAAAAAAAAAACGTAAGGGGTACCACTGTCGTTTTTTTTTCGGGCCGAATTTTTGAGTTTCGATATCTCAGCTCTGGAAGGGGCTAGAGCCTCCATTTTTGCACTCAGGTCTAAGTCTCATGGCCCTCTATCAGAATTTGGGAAGATTGGAGAAACTTAATTTTTCGCCCAAAATAAAAAAAAACGTAAGGGGTACCACTGTCGTTTTTTTTTTCGGGACGAATTTTTGAGTTTCGATATCTCAGCTCTGGAAGGGGCAAGAGCCTCCATTTTTGCACTCAGGTCTAAGTCTCATGGCCCTCTATCAGAATTTGGGAAGATTGGAGAAACTTAATTTTTCGCCCAAAAAAAAAAAAAACGTAAGGGGTACCACTGTTGTTTTTTTTTCGGGCCGAATTTTTGAGTTTCGATATCTCAGCTCTGGAAGGGGCTAGAGCCTCCATTTTTGCACTCAGGTCTAAGTCTCATGGCCCTCTATCAGAATTTGGGAAGATTGGAGAAACTTAATTTTTCGCCCAAAAAGAAAAAACGTAAGGGGTACCACTGTCGTTTTTTTTTCGGGCCGAATTTTTGAGTTTCGATATCTCAGCTCTGGAAGGGGCTAGAGCCTCCATTTTTGCACTCAGGTCTAAGTCTCATGGCCCTCTATCAGAATTTGGGAAGATTGGAGAAACTTAATTTTTCGCCCAAAAAAAAAAAAGTAAGGGGTACCACTGTCGTTTTTTTTTCGGGCCGAATTTTTGAGTTTCGATATCTCAGCTCTGGAAGGGGCTAGAGCCTCCATTTTTGCACTCAGGTCTAAGTCTCATGGCCCTCTATCAGAATTTGGGAAGATTGGAGAAACTTAATTTTTCGCCCAAAAAAAAAAACGTAAGGGGTACCACTGTCGTTTTTTTTTTTTTCGGGCCGAATTTTTGAGTTTCGATATCTCAGCTCTGGAAGGGGCTAGAGCCTCCATTTTTGCACTCAGGTCTAAGTCTCATGGCCCTCTATCAGAATTTGGGAAGATTGGAGAAACTTAATTTTTTGCCCAAAAAAAAAAACGTAAGGGGTACCACTGTCGTTTTTTTTTCGGGCCGAATTTTTGAGTTTCGATATCTCAGCTCTGGAAGGGGCTAGAGCCTCCATTTTTGCACTCAGGTCTAAGTCTCATGGCCCTCTATCAGAATTTGGGAAGATTGGAGAAACTTAATTTTTCGCCCAAAAAAAAAAAACGTAAGGGGTACCACTGTTGTTTTTTTTTCGGGCCGAATTTTTGAGTTTCGATATCTCAGCTCTGGAAGGGGCTAGAGCCTCCATTTTTGCACTCAGGTCTAAGTCTCATGGCCCTCTATCAGAATTTGAGAAGATTGGAGAAACTTAATTTTTCGCCCAAAAAAAAAACGTAAGGGGTACCACTGTCGGTTTTTTTTCGGGCCGAATTTTTGAGTTTCGATATCTCAGCTCTGGAAGGGGCTAGAGCCTCCATTTTTGCACTCAGGTCTAAGTCTCATGGCCCTCTATCAGAATTTGGGAAGATTGGAGAAACTTAATTTTTCACCCCCAAAAAAAACCGTAAGGGGTACCACTGTCGTTTTTTTTTTCGGGCCGAATTTTTGAGTTTCGATATCTCAGCTCTGGAAGGGGCTAGAGCCTCCATTTTTGCACTCAGGTCTAAGTCTCATTGCCCTCTATCAGAATTTGGGAAGATTGGAGAAACTTAATTTTTCGCCCAAAAAAAAAAAAACGTAAGGGGTACCACTGTCGTTTTTTTTTTTTTGGGCGAAAAATTAAGTTTCTCCAATCTTCCCAAATTCTGATAGAGGGCCATGAGACTTAGACCTGTGCAAAAATGGAGGCTCTAGCCCCTTCCAGAGCTGAGATATCGAAACTCAAAAATTCTCGGCCCGAAAAAAAAAACGACAGTGGTACCCCTTACGTTTTTTTTTTGGGGCGAAAAATTAAGTTTCTCCAATCTTCCCAAATTCTGATAGAGGGCCATGAGACTTAGACCTGAGTGCACAAATGAAGGCTCTAGCCCCTTCCAGAGCTGAGATATCGAAACTCAAAAATTCGGCCCGAAAAAAAACGACAGTGGTACCCCTTACGTTTTTTTTTTTGGGGCGAAAAATTTAGTTTCTCCAATCTTCCCAAATTCTGATAGAGGGTCATGAGACTTAGACCTGAGTGCAAAAATGGAGGCTCTAGCCCCTTCCAGAGCTAAGATATCGAAACTCAAAAATTCGTCCTGAAAAAAAAACGACAGTGGTACCCCTTACGTTTTTTTTTTTGGGCGAAAAATTAAGTTTCTCCAATCTTCCCAAATTCTGATAGAGGGCCATGAGACTTAGTGCAAAAATGGAGGCTCTAGCCCCTTCCAGAGCTGAGATATCGAAACCTTAAAAATTCGGCCCGAAAAAAAAACGACAGTGGTACCCCTTACGTTTTTTTTTTGGGCGAAAAATTAAGTTTCTCCAATCTTCCCAAATTCTGATAGAGGGACATGAGACTTAGACCTGAGTGCAAAAATGGAGGCTCTAGCCCCTTCCAGAGCTGAGATATCGAAACTCAAAAATTCGGCCCGAAAAAAAAACGACAGTGGTACCCCTTACGTTTTTTTTTTTGGGCGAAAAATTAAGTTTCTCCAATCTTCCCAAATTCTGATAGAGGGCCATGCGACTTAGACCTGAGTTCAAAAATGGAGGCTCTAGCCCCTTCCAGAGCTGAGATATCGAAACTCAAAAATTCGGCCCGAAAAAAAACCACAGTGGTACCCCTTACGTTTTTTTTTTGGGCGAAAAATTAAGTTTCTCCAATCTTCCCAAATTCTGATAGAGGGCCATGAGACTTAGACTTGAGTGCAAAAATGGAGGCTCTAGCCCCTTCCAGAGCTGAGATATCGAAACTCAAAAATTCGGCCCGAAAAAAAACGACAGTGGTACCCCTTACGTTTTTTTTTTTTGGGCGAAAAATTAAGTTTCTCCAATCTTCCCAAATTCTGATAGAGGGCCATGAGACTTAGACCTGAGTGCAAAAATGGAGGCTCTAGGCCCTTCCAGAGCTGAGATATCGAAACTCAAAAATTCGGCCCGAAAAAAAAACGACAGTGGTACCCCTTACGTTTTTTTTTTGGGCGAAAAATTAAGTTTCTCCAATCTTCCCAAATTCTGATAGAGGGCCATGAGACTTAGACCTGAGTGCAAAAATGGAGGCTCTAACCGCTTCCAGAGCTGAGATATCGAAACTCAAAAATTCAGCCCGAAAAAAAAACGACAGTGGTACCCCTTACGTTTTTTTTTTTGGGCGAAAAATTAAGTTTCTCCAATCTTCCCAAATTCTGATAGCGGGCCATGAGACTTAGACCTGAGTGCAAAAATGGAGGCTCTAGCCCCTTCCAGAGCTGAGATATCGAAACTCAAAAATTCGGCCCGAAAAAAAAACGACAGTGGTACCCCTTACCTTTTTTTTTGGGCGAAAAATTAAGTTTCTCCAATCTTCCCAAATTCTGATAGAGAGCCATGAGACTTAGACCTGAGTGCAAAAATGGAGGCTCTAGCCCCTTCCAGAACTGAGATATCGAAACTCAAAAATTCGGCCCGAAAAAAAAAACGACAGTGGTACCCCTTACGTTTTTTTTTTTGGGCAAAAAATTAAGTTTCTCCAATCTTCCCAAATTCTGATAGAGGGCCATGAGACTTAGACCTGAGTGCAAAAATGGAGGCTCTAGCCCCTTCCAGAGCTGAGATATCGAAACTCAAAAATTCGGCCCGAAAAAAAAAACGACAGTGGTACCCCTTACGTTTTTTTTGGGGGGCGAAAAATTAAGTTTCTCCAATCTCCCCAAATTCTGATAGAGGGCCATGAGACTTAGACCTGAGTGCAAAAATGGAGGCTCTAGCCCCTTCCAGAGCTGAGATATCGAAACTCAAAAATTCGGCCCGAAAAAAAAACGACAGTGGTACCCCTTACGTTTTTTTTTTGGGCGAAAAATTAAGTTTCTCCAATCTTCCCAAATTCTGATAGAGGGACATGAGACTTAGACCTGAGTGCAAAAATGGAGGCTCTAGCCCCTTCCAGAGCTGAGATATCGAAACTCAAAAATTCGGCCCGAAAAAAAAACGACAGTGGTACCCCTTACGTTTTTTTTTTTGGGCGAAAAATTAAGTTTCTCCAATCTTCCCAAATTCTGATAGAGGGCCATGAGACTTAGACCTGAGTGCAAAAATGGAGGCTCTAGCCGCTTCCAGAGCTGAGATATCGAAACTCAAAAATTCGGCCCGAAAAAAAAACGACAGTGGTACCCCTTACGTTTTTTTTTTTGGGCGAAAAATTAAGTTTCTCCAATCTTCCCAAATTCTGATAGAGGGCCATGAGACTTAGACCTGAGTGCAAAAATGGAGGCTCTAACCGCTTCCAGAGCTGAGATATCGAAACTCAAAAATTCAGCCCGAAAAAAAAACGACAGTGGTACCCCTTACGTTTTTTTTTTTGGGCGAAAAATTAAGTTTCTCCAATCTTCCCAAATTCTGATAGCGGGCCATGAGACTTAGACCTGAGTGCAAAAATGGAGGCTCTAGCCCCTTCCAGAGCTGAGATATCGAAACTCAAAAATTCGGCCCGAAAAAAAAACGACAGTGGTACCCCTTACGTTTCTTTTTGGGGCGAAAAATTAAGTTTCTCCAATCTCCCCAAATTCTGATAGAGGGCCATGAGACTTAGACCTGAGTGCAAAAATGGAGGCTCTAGCCCCTTCCAGAGCTGAGATATCGAAACTCAAAAATTCGGCCCGAAAAAAAACGACAGTGGTACCCCTTACGTTTTTTTTTTTTGGGCGAAAAATTAAGTTTCTCCAATCTTCCCAAATTCTGATAGAGGACCATGAGACTTGGACCTGAGTGCAAAAATGGAGGCTCTAGCCCCTTCCAGAGCTGAGATATCGAAACTCAAAAATTCGGCCCGAAAAAAAAAACGACAGTGGTACCCCTTACCTTTTTTTTTGGGCGAAAAATTAAGTTTCTCCAATCTTCCCAAATTCTGATAGAGAGCCATGAGACTTAGACCTGAGTGCAAAAATGGAGGCTCTAGCCCCTTCCAGAACTGAGATATCGAAACTCAAAAATTCGGCCCGAAAAAAAAAACGACAGTGGTACCCCTTACGTTTTTTTTTTTGGGCAAAAAATTAAGTTTCTCCAATCTTCCCAAATTCTGATAGAGGGCCATGAGACTTAGACCTGAGTGCAAAAATGGAGGCTCTAGCCCCTTCCAGAGCTGAGATATCGAAACTCAAAAATTCGGCCCGAAAAAAAAAACGACAGTGGTACCCCTTACGTTTTTTTTGGGGGGCGAAAAATTAAGTTTCTCCAATCTCCCCAAATTCTGATAGAGGGCCATGAGACTTAGACCTGAGTGCAAAAATGGAGGCTCTAGCCCCTTCCAGAGCTGAGATATCGAAACTCAAAAATTCGGCCCGAAAAAAAAACGACAGTGGTACCCCTTACGTTTTTTTTTTGGGCGAAAAATTAAGTTTCTCCAATCTTCCCAAATTCTGATAGAGGGACATGAGACTTAGACCTGAGTGCAAAAATGGAGGCTCTAGCCCCTTCCAGAGCTGAGATATCGAAACTCAAAAATTCGGCCCGAAAAAAAAACGACAGTGGTACCCCTTACGTTTTTTTTTTGGGCGAAAAATTAAGTTTCTCCAATCTTCCCAAATTCTGATAGAGGGCCATGAGACTTAGACCTGAGTGCAAAAATGGAGGCTCTAGCCGCTTCCAGAGCTGAGATATCGAAACTCAAAAATTCGGCCCGAAAAAAAAACGACAGTGGTACCCCTTACGTTTTTTTTTTTGGGCGAAAAATTAAGTTTCTCCAATCTTCCCAAATTCTGATAGAGGGCCATGAGACTTAGACCTGAGTGCAAAAATGGAGGCTCTAGCCCCTTCCAGAGCTGAGACATCGAAACTCAAAAATTCGGCCCGAAAAAAAAAACGACAGTGGTACCCCTTACGTTTTTTTTTTGGGCGAAAAATTAAGTTTCTCCAATCTTCCCAAATTCTGATAGAGGGCCATGAGACTTAGACCTGAGTGCAAAAATGGAGGCTCTAGCCCCTTCCAGAACTGAGATATCGAAACTCAAAAATTCGGCCCGAAAAAAAAAACGACAGTGGTACCCCTTACGTTTTTTTTTTGGGCAAAAAATTAAGTTTCTCCAATCTTCCCAAATTCTGATAGAGGGCCATGAGACTTAGACCTGAGTGCAAAAATGGAGGCTCTAGCCCCTTCCAGAGCTGAGATATCGAAACTCAAAAATTCGGCCCGAAAAAAAAACGACAGTGGTACCCCTTACGTTTTTTTTTTTTGGCGAAAAATTAAGTTTCTCCAATCTTCCCAAATTCTGATAGAGGGCCATGAGACTTAGACCTGAGTGCAAAAATGGCGGCTCTAGCCCCTTCCAGAGCTGAGATATCGAAACTCAAAAATTCGGCCCGAAAAAAAAACGACAGTGGTACCCCTTACGTTTTTTTTTTTGACGAAAAATTAAGTTTCTCCAATCTTCCCAAATTCTGATAGAGGGCCATGAGACTTAGACCTGAGTGCAAAAATGGCGGCTCTAGCCCCTTCCAGAGCTGAGATATCGAAACTCAACAATTTCGGCCCGAAAAAAAAACGACAGTGGTACCCCTTACGTTTTTTTTTTGGGCGAAAAATTAAGTTTCTCCAATCTTCCCAAATTCTGATAGAGGGCCATGAGACTTAGACCTGAGTGCAAAAATGGAGGCTCTAGCCCCTTCCAGAGCTGAGATATCGAAACTCAAAAATTCGGCCCGAAAAAAAAAACGACAGTGGTACCCCTTACGTTTTTTTTTTTTGGGCGAAAATTAAGTTTCTCCAATCTTCCCAAATTCTGATAGAGGGCCATGAGATTTAGACCTGAGTGCAAAAATGGAGGCTCTAGCCCCTTCCAGAGCTGAGATATCGAAACTCAAAAATTCGTCCAGAAAAAAAAACGACAGTGGTATCCCTTACGTTTTTTTTTTTGGGCGAAAAATTAAGTTTCTCCAATCTTCCCAAATTCTGATAGTGGGCCATGAGACTTAGACCTGAGTGCAAAAATGGAGGCTCTAGCCCCTTCCAGAGCTGAGATATCGAAACTCAAAAATTCGTCCCGAAAAAAAAAACGACAGTGGTACCCCTTACGTTTTTTTTTGGGCAAAAAATTAAGTTTCTCCAATCTTCCCAAATTCTGATAGAGGGCCATGAGACTTAGACCTGAGTGCAAAAATGGAGGCTCTAGCCCCTTCCAGAGCTAAGATATATAAACTCAAAAATTCGGCCCGAAAAAAAAACAACAGTGGTACCCCTTACGTTTTTTTTTGGGGCGAAAAATTAAGTTTCTCCAATCTTCCCAAATTCTGATAGAGGGCCATGAGACTTAGACCTGAGTGCAAAAATGGCGGCTCTAGCCCCTTCCAGAGCTGAGATATCGAAACTCAACAATTTCGGCCCGAAAAAAAAACGACAGTGGTACCCCTTACGTTTTTTTTTTGGGCGAAAAATTAAGTTTCTCCAATCTTCCCAAATTCTGATAGAGGGCCATGAGACTTAGACCTGAGTGCAAAAATGGAGGCTCTAGCCGCTTCCAGAGCTGAGATATCGAAACTCAAAAATTCGGCCCGAAAAAAAACCGACAGTGGTACCCCTTACGGTTTTTTTTGGGGCGAAAAATTAAGTTTCTCCAATCTCCCCAAATTCTGATAGAGGGCCATGAGACTTAGACCTGAGTGCAAAAATGGAGGCTCTAGCCCCTTCCAGAGCTGAGATATCGAAACTCAAAAATTCGTCCCGAAAAAAAAACGACAGTGGTACCCCTTACGTTTTTTTTTTTTGGGCAAAAAATTAAGTTTCTCCAATCTTCCCAAATTCTGATAGAGGGCCATGAGACTTAGACCTGAGTGCAAAAATGGAGGCTCTAGCCCCTTCCAGAGCTGAGATATCGGAACTCAAAAATTCGGCCCGAAAAAAAAACGACAGTGGTACCCCTTACGTTTTTTTTTGGGCGAAAAATTAAGTTTCTCCAATCTTCCCAAATTCTGATAGAGGGCCATGAGACTTAGACCTGAGTGCAAAAATGGAGGCTCTAGCCCCTTCCAGAGCTGAGATATCGAAACTCAAAAATTCGGCCCGAAAAAAAAACGACAGTGGTACCCCTTACGTTTTTTTTTTTGGGCGAAAAATTAAGTTTCTCCAATCTTCCCAAATTCTGATAGAGGGCCATGAGACTTAGACCTGAGTTCAAAAATGGAGGCTCTAGCCCCTTCCAGAGCTGAGATATTGAAACTCAAAAATTCGGCCCGAAAAAAAACCACAGTGGTACCCCTTACGTTTTTTTTTTGGGCGAAAAATTAAGTTTCTCCAATCTTCCCAAATTCTGATAGAGGGCCATGAGACTTAGACTTGAGTGCAAAAATGGAGGCTCTAGCCCCTTCCAGAGCTGAGATATCGAAACTCAAAAATTCGGCCCGAAAAAAAACGACAGTGGTACCCCTTACGTTTTTTTTTTTTGGGCGAAAAATTAAGTTTCTCCAATCTTCCCAAATTCTGATAGAGGGCCATGAGACTTAGACCTGAGTGCAAAAATGGAGGCTCTAGGCCCTTCCAGAGCTGAGATATCGAAACTCAAAAATTCGGCCCGAAAAAAAAACGACAGTGGTACCCCTTACGTTTTTTTTTTGGGCGAAAAATTAAGTTTCTCCAATCTTCCCAAATTCTGATAGAGGGCCATGAGACTTAGACCTGAGTGCAAAAATGGAGGCTCTAGCCCCTTCCAGAGCTGAGATATCGAAACTCAAAAATTCGGCCCGAAAAAAAAACGACAGTGGTACCCCTTACGTTTTTTTTTGGGGCGAAAAATTAAGTTTCTCCAATCTTCCCAAATTCTGATAGAGGGCCATGAGACTTAGACCTGAGTGCAAAAATGGAGGCTCTAGGCCCTTCCAGAGCTGAGATATCGAAACTCAAAAATTCGGCCCGAAAAAAAAACGACAGTGGTACCCCTTACGTTTTTTTTTTTGGGCGAAAAATTAAGTTTCTCCAATCTTCCCAAATTCTGATAGAGGGCCATGAGACTTAGACCTGAGTGCAAAAATGGAGGCTCTAGCCCCTTCCAGAGCTGAGATATCGAAACTCAAAAATTCGGCCCGAAAAAAAAACGACAGTGGTACCCCTTACGTTTTTTTTTTGGGCGAAAAATTAAGTTTCTCCAATCTTCCCAAATTCTGATAGAGGGCCATGAGACTTAGACCTGAGTGCAAAAATGGAGGCTCTAGCCGCTTCCAGAGCTGAGATATCGAAACTCAAAAATTCGGCCCGAAAAAAAAACGACAGTGGTACCCCTTACGTTTTTTTTTTTGGGCGAAAAATTAAGTTTCTCCAATCTTCCCAAATTCTGATAGAGGGCCATGAGACTTAGACCTGAGTGCAAAAATGGAGGCTCTAGCCCCTTCCAGAGCTGAGATATCTAAACTCAAAAATTCGGCCCGAAAAAAAAAACGACAGTGGTACCCCTTACGTTTCTTTTTGGGGCGAAAAATTAAGTTTCTCCAATCTCCCCAAATTCTGATAGAGGGCCATGAGACTTAGACCTGAGTGCAAAAATGGAGGCTCTAGCCCCTTCCAGAGCTGAGATATCGAAACTCAAAAATTCGGCCCGAAAAAAAACGACAGTGGTACCCCTTACGTTTTTTTTTTTTGGGCGAAAAATTAAGTTTCTCCAATCTTCCCAAATTCTGATAGAGGACCATGAGACTTAGACCTGAGTGCAAAAATGGAGGCTCTAGCCCCTTCCAGAGCTGAGACATCGAAACTCAAAAATTCGGCCCGAAAAAAAAAACGACAGTGGTACCCCTTACGTTTTTTTTTTGGGCGAAAAATTAAGTTTCTCCAATCTTCCCAAATTCTGATAGAGGGCCATGAGACTTAGACCTGAGTGCAAAAATGGAGGCTCTAGCCCCTTCCAGAGCTGAGATATCGAAACTCAAAAATTCGGCCCGAAAAAAAAAACGACAGTGGTACCCCTTACGTTTTTTTTTTTTGGGCGAAAATTAAGTTTCTCCAATCTTCCCAAATTCTGATAGAGGGCCATGAGATTTAGACCTGAGTGCAAAAATGGAGGCTCTAGCCCCTTCCAGAGCTGAGATATCGAAACTCAAAAATTTGTCCAGAAAAAAAAACGACAGTGGTATCCCTTACGTTTTTTTTTTTGGGCGAAAAATTAAGTTTCTCCAATCTTCCCAAATTCTGATAGTGGGCCATGAGACTTAGACCTGAGTGCAAAAATGGAGGCTCTAGCCCCTTCCAGAGCTGAGATATCGAAACTCAAAAATTCGTCCCGAAAAAAAAAACGACAGTGGTACCCCTTACGTTTTTTTTTGGGCAAAAAATTAAGTTTCTCCAATCTTCCCAAATTCTGATAGAGGGCCATGAGACTTAGACCTGAGTGCAAAAATGGAGGCTCTAGCCCCTTCCAGAGCTAAGATATAAAAACTCAAAAATTCGGCCCGAAAAAAAAACGACAGTGGTACCCCTTACGTTTTTTTTTGGGGCGAAAAATTAAGTTTCTCCAATCTTCCCAAATTCTGATAGAGGGCCATGAGACTTAGACCTGAGTGCAAAAATGGCGGCTCTAGCCCCTTCCAGAGCTGAGATATCGAAACTCAACAATTTCGGCCCGAAAAAAAAACGACAGTGGTACCCCTTACGTTTTTTTTTTGGGCGAAAAATTAAGTTTCTCCAATCTTCCCAAATTCTGATAGAGGGCCATGAGACTTAGACCTGAGTGCAAAAATGGAGGCTCTAGCCCCTTCCAGAGCTGAGATATCGAAACTCAAAAATTCGGCCCGAAAAAAAAAACGACAGTGGTACCCCTTACGTTTTTTTTTTTTGGGCGAAAATTAAGTTTCTCCAATCTTCCCAAATTCTGATAGAGGGCCATGAGATTTAGACCTGAGTGCAAAAATGGAGGCTCTAGCCCCTTCCAGAGCTGAGATATCGAAACTCAAAAATTCGTCCAGAAAAAAAAACCGACAGTGGTATCCCTTACGTTTTTTTTTTTGGGCGAAAAATTAAGTTTCTCCAATCTTCCCAAATTCTGATAGTGGGCCATGAGACTTAGACCTGAGTGCAAAAATGGAGGCTCTAGCCCCTTCCAGAGCTGAGATATATCGAAACTCAAAAATTCGTCCCGAAAAAAAAAACGACAGTGGTACCCCTTACGTTTTTTTTTTGGGCAAAAAATTAAGTTTCTCCAATCTTCCCAAATTCTGATAGAGGGCCATGAGACTTAGACCTGAGTGCAAAAATGGAGGCTCTAGCCCCTTCCAGAGCTAAGATATATAAACTCAAAAATTCGGCCCGAAAAAAAAACGACAGTGGTACCCCTTACGTTTTTTTTTGGGGCGAAAAATTAAGTTTCTCCAATCTTCCCAAATTCTGATAGAGGGCCATGAGACTTAGACCTGAGTGCAAAAATGGAGGCTCTAGCCCCTTCCAGAGCTGAGATATCGAAACTCAAAAATTCGGCCCGAAAAAAAAACGACAGTGGTACCCCTTACGTTTTTTTTTTGGGGCGAAAAATTAAGTTTCTCCAATCTCCCCAAATTCTGATAGAGGGCCATGAGACTTAGACCTGAGTGCAAAAATGGAGGCTCTAGCCCCTTCCAGAGCTGAGATATCGAAACTCAAAAATTCGGCCCGAAAAAAAAACGACAGTGGTACCCCTTACGTTTTTTTTTTTGGGCGAAAAATTAAGTTTCTCCAATCTTCCCAAATTCTGATAGAGGGACATGAGACTTAGACCTGAGTGCAAAAATGGAGGCTCTAGCCCCTTCCAGAGCTGAGATATCGAAACTCAAAAATTCGGCCCGAAAAAAAAAACGACAGTGGTAACCCTTACGTTTTTTTTTTTTGGGCGAAAAATTAAGTTTCTCCAATCTTCCCAAATTCTGATAGAGGGCCATGAGACTTAGACCTGAGTGCAAAAATGGAGGCTCTAGCCCCTTCCAGAGCTGAGATATCGAAACTCAAAAATTCGGCCCGAAAAAAAAAACGACAGTGGTACCCCTTACGTTTTTTTTTTTGGGCGAAAAATTAAGTTTCTCCAATCTTCCCAAATTCTGATAGAGGGCCATGAGACTTAGACCTGAGTGCAAAAATGGAGGCTCTAGCCCCTTCCAGAGCTGAGATATCGAAACTCAAAAATTCGGCCCGAAAAAAAACCACAGTGGTACCCCTTACGTTTTTTTTTTGGGCGAAAAATTAAGTTTCTCCAATCTTCCCAAATTCTGATAGAGGGCCATGAGACTTAGACTTGAGTGCAAAAATGGAGGCTCTAGCCCCTTCCAGAGCTGAGATATCGAAACTCAAAAATTCGGCCCGAAAAAAAAACGACAGTGGTAACCCTTACGTTTTTTTTTTTTGGGCGAAAAATTAAGTTTCTCCAATCTTCCCAAATTCTGATAGAGGGCCATGAGACTTAGACCTGAGTGCAAAAATGGAGGCTCTAGCCCCTTCCAGAGCTGAGATATCGAAACTCAAAAATTCGGCCCGAAAAAAAAAAACGACAGTGGTACCCCTTACGTTTTTTTTTTTGGGCGAAAAATTAAGTTTCTCCAATCTTCCCAAATTCTGATAGAGGGCCATGAGACTTAGACCTGAGTGCAAAAATGGAGGCTCTAGCCCCTTCCAGAGCTGAGATATCGAAACTCAAAAATTCGGCCCGAAAAAAAACCACAGTGGTACCCCTTACGTTTTTTTTTTGGGCGAAAAATTAAGTTTCTCCAATCTTCCAAAATTCTGATAGAGGGCCATGAGACTTAGACTTGAGTGCAAAAATGGAGGCTCTAGCCCCTTCCAGAGCTGAGATATCGAAACTCAAAAATTCGGCCCGAAAAAAAAAACGACAGTGGTACCCCTTACGTTTTTTTTTTTGGGCGAAAAATTAAGTTTCTCCAATCTTCCCAAATTCTGATAGAGGGCCATGAGACTTAGACCTGAGTGCAAAAATGGAGGCTCTAGCCCCTTCCAGAGCTGAGATATCGAAACTCAAAAATTCGGCCCGAAAAAAAAACGACAGTGGTACCCCTTACGTTTTTTTTTTGGGCGAAAAATTAAGTTTCTCCAATCTTCCCAAATTCTGATAGAGGGCCATGAGACTTAGACCTGAGTGCAAAAATGGAGGCTCTAGCCCCTTCCAGAGCTGAGATATCGAAACTCAAAAATTCGGCCCGAAAAAAAAAACGACAGTGGTACCCCTTACGTTTTTTTTTTGGGGCGAAAAATTAAGTTTCTCCAATCTCCCCAAATTCTGATAGAGGGCCATGAGACTTAGACCTGAGTGCAAAAATGGAGGCTCTAGCCCCTTCCAGAGCTGAGATATCGAAACTCAAAAATTCGGCCCGAAAAAAAAACGACAGTGGTACCCCTTACGTTTTTTTTTTTGGGCGAAAAATTAAGTTTCTCCAATCTTCCCAAATTCTGATAGAGGGCCATGAGACTTAGACCTGAGTGCAAAAATGGAGGCTCTAGCCCCTTCCAGAGCTGAGATATCGAAACTCAAAAATTCGGCCCGAAAAAAAAAAAACGACAGTGGTACCCCTTACGTTTTTTTTTTTTGGGCGAAAAATTAAGTTTCTCCAATCTTCCCAAATTCTGATAGAGGGCCATGAGACTTAGACCTGAGTGCAAAAATGGAGGCTCTAGCCCCTTCCAGAGCTGAGATATCGAAACTCAAAAATTCGGCCCGAAAAAAAACCACAGTGGTACCCCTTACGTTTTTTTTTTTGGGCGAAAAATTAAGTTTCTCCAATCTTCCCAAATTCTGATAGAGGGCCATGAGACTTAGACTTGAGTGCAAAAATGGAGGCTCTAGCCCCTTCCAGAGCTGAGATATCGAAACTCAAAAATTCGGCCCGAAAAAAAAAAACGACAGTGGTACCCCTTACGTTTTTTTTTTTGGGCGAAAAATTAAGTTTCTCCAATCTTCCCAAATTCTGATAGAGGGCCATGAGACTTAGACCTGAGTGCAAAAATGGAGGCTCTAGCCCCTTCAAGAGCTGAGATATCGAAATTTAAAAATTCGGCCCGAAAAAAAAACGACAGTGGTACCCCTTACGTTTTTTTTTTGGGCGAAAAATTAAGTTTCTCCAATCTTCCCAAATTCTGATAGAGGGCCATGAGACTTAGACCTGAGTGCAAAAATGGAGGCTCTAGCCGCTTCCAGAGCTGAGATATCGAAACTCAAAAATTCGGCCCGAAAAAAAACCGACAGTGGTACCCCTTACGGTTTTTTTTGGGGCGAAAAATTAAGTTTCTCCAATCTCCCCAAATTCTGATAGAGGGCCATGAGACTTAGACCTGAGTGCAAAAATGGAGGCTCTAGCCCCTTCCAGAGCTGAGATATCGAAACTCAAAAATTCGTCCCGAAAAAAAAACGACAGTGGTACCCCTTACGTTTTTTTTTTTTGGGCAAAAAATTAAGTTTCTCCAATCTTCCCAAATTCTGATAGAGGGCCATGAGACTTAGACCTGAGTGCAAAAATGGAGGCTCTAGCCCCTTCCAGAGCTGAGATATCGGAACTCAAAAATTCGGCCCGAAAAAAAAACGACAGTGGTACCCCTTACGTTTTTTTTTGGGCGAAAAATTAAGTTTCTCCAATCTTCCCAAATTCTGATAGAGGGCCATGAGACTTAGACCTGAGTGCAAAAATGGAGGCTCTAGCCCCTTCCAGAGCTGAGATATCGAAACTCAAAAATTCGGCCCGAAAAAAAAACGACAGTGGTACCCCTTACGTTTTTTTTTTTGGGCGAAAAATTAAGTTTCTCCAATCTTCCCAAATTCTGATAGAGGGCCATGAGACTTAGACCTGAGTTCAAAAATGGAGGCTCTAGCCCCTTCCAGAGCTGAGATATCGAAACTCAAAAATTCGGCCCGAAAAAAAACCACAGTGGTACCCCTTACGTTTTTTTTTTGGGCGAAAAATTAAGTTTCTCCAATCTTCCCAAATTCTGATAGAGGGCCATGAGACTTAGACTTGAGTGCAAAAATGGAGGCTCTAGCCCCTTCCAGAGCTGAGATATCGAAACTCAAAAATTCGGCCCGAAAAAAAACGACAGTGGTACCCCTTACGTTTTTTTTTTTTGGGCGAAAAATTAAGTTTCTCCAATCTTCCCAAATTCTGATAGAGGGCCATGAGACTTAGACCTGAGTGCAAAAATGGAGGCTCTAGGCCCTTCCAGAGCTGAGATATCGAAACTCAAAAATTCGGCCCGAAAAAAAAACGACAGTGGTACCCCTTACGTTTCTTTTTGGGGCGAAAAATTAAGTTTCTCCAATCTTCCCAAATTCTGATAGAGGGCCATGAGACTTAGACCTGAGTGCAAAAATGGAGGCTCTAGCCCCTTCCAGAGCTGAGATATCGAAACTCAAAAATTCGGCCCGAAAAAAAAAACGACAGTGGTACCCCTTACGTTTTTTTTTGGGGGCGAAAAATTAAGTTTCTCCAATCTCCCCAAATTCTGATAGAGGGCCATGAGACTTAGACCTGAGTGCAAAAATGGAGGCTCTAGCCCCTTCCAGAGCTGAGATATCGAAACTCAAAAATTCGGCCCGAAAAAAAAACGACAGTGGTACCCCTTACGTTTTTTTTTTGGGCGAAAAATTAAGTTTCTCCAATCTTCCCAAATTCTGATAGAGGGACATGAGACTTAGACCTGAGTGCAAAAATGGAGGCTCTAGCCCCTTCCAGAGCTGAGATATCGAAACTCAAAAATTCGGCCCGAAAAAAAAACGACAGTGGTACCCCTTACGTTTTTTTTTTTGGGCGAAAAATTAAGTTTCTCCAATCTTCCCAAATTCTGATAGAGGGCCATGAGACTTAGACCTGAGTGCACAAATGAAGGCTCTAGCCCCTTCCAGAGCTGAGATATCGAAACTCAAAAATTCGGCCCGAAAAAAAAACGACAGTGGTAACCCTTACGTTTTTTTTTTTTGGGCGAAAAATTAAGTTTCTCAAATATTCCCAAATTCTGATAGAGGGCCATGAGACTTAGACCTGAGTGCAAAAATGGAGGCTCTAGCCCCTTCCAGAGCTGAGATATCGAAACTCAAAAATTCGGCCCGAAAAAAAAAACGACAGTGGTACCCCTTATGGGTTTTTTTTTGGGCGAAAAATTAAGTTTCTCCAATCTTCCCAAATTCTGATAGAGGGCCATGAGACTTAGACCTGAGTGCAAAAATGGAGGCTCTAGCCCCTTCCAGAGCTGAGATATCGAAACTCAAAAATTCGTCCCGAAAAAAAACCACAGTGGTACCCCTTACGTTTTTTTTTTGGGCGAAAAATTAAGTTTCTCCAATCTCCCCAAATTCTGATAGAGGGCCATGAGACTTAGACCTGAGTGCAAAAATGGAGGCTCTAGCCCCTTCCAGAGCTGAGATATCGAAACTCAAAAATTCGTCCCGAAAAAAAAACGACAGTGGTACCCCTTACGTTTTTTTTTTTTGGGCAAAAAATTAAGTTTCTCCAATCTTCCCAAATTCTGATAGAGGGCCATGAGACTTAGACCTGAGTGCAAAAATGGAGGCTCTAGCCCCTTCCAGAGCTGAGATATCGGAACTCAAAAATTCGGCCCGAAAAAAAAACGACAGTGGTACCCCTTACGTTTTTTTTTGGGCGAAAAATTAAGTTTCTCCAATCTTACCAAATCCTGATAGAGGGCCATGAGACTTAGACCTGAGTGCAAAAATGGAGGCTCTAGCCCCTTCCAGAGCTGAGATATCGAAACTCAAAAATTCGGCCCGAAAAAAAAACGACAGTGGTACCCCTTACGTTTTTTTTTTTGGGCGAAAAATTAAGTTTCTCCAATCTTCCCAAATTCTGATAGAGGGCCATGAGACTTAGACCTGAGTTCAAAAATGGAGGCTCTAGCCCCTTCCAGAGCTGAGATATCGAAACTCAAAAATTCGGCCCGAAAAAAAACCACAGTGGTACCCCTTACGTTTTTTTTTTGGGCGAAAAATTAAGTTTCTCCAATCTTCCCAAATTCTGATAGAGGGCCATGAGACTTAGACTTGAGTGCAAAAATGGAGGCTCTAGCCCCTTCCAGAGCTGAGATATCGAAACTCAAAAATTCGGCCCGAAAAAAAATGACAGTGGTACCCCTTACGTTTTTTTTTTTTGGGCGAAAAATTAAGTTTCTCCAATCTTCCCAAATTCTGATAGAGGGCCATGAGACTTAGACCTGAGTGCAAAAATGGAGGCTCTAGGCCCTTCCAGAGCTGAGATATCGAAACTCAAAAATTCGGCCCGAAAAAAAAACGACAGTGGTACCCCTTACGTTTTTTTTTTGGGCGAAAAATTAAGTTTCTCCAATCTTCCCAAATTCTGATAGAGGGCCATGAGACTTAGACCTGAGTGCAAAAATGGAGGCTCTAGCCCCTTCCAGAGCTGAGATATTGAAACTCAAAAATTCGGCCCGAAAAAAAAAACGACAGTGGTACCCCTTACGTTTTTTTTTGGGGCGAAAAATTAAGTTTCTCCAATCTTCCCAAATTCTGATAGAGGGCCATGAGACTTAGACCTGAGTGCAAAAATGGAGGCTCTAACCGCTTCCAGAGCTGAGATATCGAAACTCAAAAATTCAGCCCGAAAAAAAAACGACAGTGGTACCCCTTACGTTTTTTTTTTTGGGCGAAAAATTAAGTTTCTCCAATCTTCCCAAATTCTGATAGCGGGCCATGAGACTTAGACCTGAGTGCAAAAATGGAGGCTCTAGCCCCTTCCAGAGCTGAGATATCGAAACTCAAAAATTCGGCCCGAAAAAAAAAGACAGTGGTACCCCTTACGTTTCTTTTTGGGGCGAAAAATTAAGTTTCTCCAATCTCCCCAAATTCTGATAGAGGGCCATGAGACTTAGACCTGAGTGCAAAAATGGAGGCTCTAGCCCCTTCCAGAGCTGAGATATCGAAACTCAAAAATTCGGCCCGAAAAAAAACGACAGTGGTACCCCTTACGTTTTTTTTTTTTGGGCGAAAAATTAAGTTTCTCCAATCTTCCCAAATTCTGATAGAGGACCATGAGACTTGGACCTGAGTGCAAAAATGGAGGCTCTAGCCCCTTCCAGAGCTGAGATATCGAAACTCAAAAATTCGGCCCGAAAAAAAAAACGACAGTGGTACCCCTTACCTTTTTTTTTGGGCGAAAAATTAAGTTTCTCCAATCTTCCCAAATTCTGATAGAGAGCCATGAGACTTAGACCTGAGTGCAAAAATGGAGGCTCTAGCCCCTTCCAGAACTGAGATATCGAAACTCAAAAATTCGGCCCGAAAAAAAAAACGACAGTGGTACCCCTTACGTTTTTTTTTTGGGCAAAAAATTAAGTTTCTCCAATCTTCCCAAATTCTGATAGAGGGCCATGAGACTTAGACCTGAGTGCAAAAATGGAGGCTCTAGCCCCTTCCAGAGCTGAGATATCGAAACTCAAAAATTCGGCCCGAAAAAAAAAACGACAGTGGTACCCCTTACGTTTTTTTTGGGGGGCGAAAAATTAAGTTTCTCCAATCTCCCCAAATTCTGATAGAGGGCCATGAGACTTAGACCTGAGTGCAAAAATGGAGGCTCTAGCCCCTTCCAGAGCTGAGATATCGAAACTCAAAAATTCGGCCCGAAAAAAAAACGACAGTGGTACCCCTTACGTTTTTTTTTTGGGCGAAAAATTAAGTTTCTCCAATCTTCCCAAATTCTGATAGAGGGACATGAGACTTAGACCTGAGTGCAAAAATGGAGGCTCTAGCCCCTTCCAGAGCTGAGATATCGAAACTCAAAAATTCGGCCCGAAAAAAAAACGACAGTGGTACCCCTTACGTTTTTTTTTTGGGCGAAAAATTAAGTTTCTCCAATCTTCCCAAATTCTGATAGAGGGCCATGAGACTTAGACCTGAGTGCAAAAATGGAGGCTCTAGCCGCTTCCAGAGCTGAGATATCGAAACTCAAAAATTCGGCCCGAAAAAAAAACGACAGTGGTACCCCTTACGTTTTTTTTTTTGGGCGAAAAATTAAGTTTCTCCAATCTTCCCAAATTCTGATAGAGGGCCATGAGACTTAGACCTGAGTGCAAAAATGGAGGCTCTAGCCCCTTCCAGAGCTGAGACATCGAAACTCAAAAATTCGGCCCGAAAAAAAAAACGACAGTGGTACCCCTTACGTTTTTTTTTTGGGCGAAAAATTAAGTTTCTCCAATCTTCCCAAATTCTGATAGAGGGCCATGAGACTTAGACCTGAGTGCAAAAATGGAGGCTCTAGCCCCTTCCAGAACTGAGATATCGAAACTCAAAAATTCGGCCCGAAAAAAAAAACGACAGTGGTACCCCTTACGTTTTTTTTTTGGGCAAAAAATTAAGTTTCTCCAATCTTCCCAAATTCTGATAGAGGGCCATGAGACTTAGACCTGAGTGCAAAAATGGAGGCTCTAGCCCCTTCCAGAGCTGAGATATCGAAACTCAAAAATTCGGCCCGAAAAAAAAACGACAGTGGTACCCCTTACGTTTTTTTTTTTTGGCGAAAAATTAAGTTTCTCCAATCTTCCCAAATTCTGATAGAGGGCCATGAGACTTAGACCTGAGTGCAAAAATGGCGGCTCTAGCCCCTTCCAGAGCTGAGATATCGAAACTCAAAAATTCGGCCCGAAAAAAAAACGACAGTGGTACCCCTTACGTTTTTTTTTTTTGACGAAAAATTAAGTTTCTCCAATCTTCCCAAATTCTGATAGAGGGCCATGAGACTTAGACCTGAGTGCAAAAATGGCGGCTCTAGCCCCTTCCAGAGCTGAGATATCGAAACTCAACAATTTCGGCCCGAAAAAAAAACGACAGTGGTACCCCTTAAGTTTTTTTTTTGGGCGAAAAATTAAGTTTCTCCAATCTTCCCAAATTCTGATAGAGGGCCATGAGACTTAGACCTGAGTGCAAAAATGGAGGCTCTAGCCCCTTCCAGAGCTGAGATATCGAAACTCAAAAATTCGGCCCGAAAAAAAAAACGACAGTGGTACCCCTTACGTTTTTTTTTTTGGGCGAAAATTAAGTTTCTCCAATCTTCCCAAATTCTGATAGAGGGCCATGAGATTTAGACCTGAGTGCAAAAATGGAGGCTCTAGCCCCTTCCAGAGCTGAGATATCGAAACTCAAAAATTCGTCCAGAAAAAAAAACCACAGTGGTATCCCTTACGTTTTTTTTTTTGGGCGAAAAATTAAGTTTCTCCAATCTTCCCAAATTCTGATAGTGGGCCATGAGACTTAGACCTGAGTGCAAAAATGGAGGCTCTAGCCCCTTCCAGAGCTGAGATATCGAAACTCAAAAATTCGTCCCGAAAAAAAAAACGACAGTGGTACCCCTTACGTTTTTTTTTGGGCAAAAAATTAAGTTTCTCCAATCTTCCCAAATTCTGATAGAGGGCCATGAGACTTAGACCTGAGTGCAAAAATGGAGGCTCTAGCCCCTTCCAGAGCTAAGATATATAAACTCAAAAATTCGGCCCGAAAAAAAAACGACAGTGGTACCCCTTACGTTTTTTTTTGGGGCGAAAAATTAAGTTTCTCCAATCTTCCCAAATTCTGATAGAGGGCCATGAGACTTAGACCTGAGTGCAAAAATGGCGGCTCTAGCCCCTTCCAGAGCTGAGATATCGAAACTCAACAATTTCGGCCCGAAAAAAAAACGACAGTGGTACCCCTTACGTTTTTTTTTTGGGCGAAAAATTAAGTTTCTCCAATCTTCCCAAATTCTGATAGAGGGCCATGAGACTTAGACCTGAGTGCAAAAATGGAGGCTCTAGCCGCTTCCAGAGCTGAGATATCGAAACTCAAAAATTCGGCCCGAAAAAAAACCGACAGTGGTACCCCTTACGGTTTTTTTTGGGGCGAAAAATTAAGTTTCTCCAATCTCCCCAAATTCTGATAGAGGGCCATGAGACTTAGACCTGAGTGCAAAAATGGAGGCTCTAGCCCCTTCCAGAGCTGAGATATCGAAACTCAAAAATTCGTCCCGAAAAAAAAACGACAGTGGTACCCCTTACGTTTTTTTTTTTTGGGCAAAAAATTAAGTTTCTCCAATCTTCCCAAATTCTGATAGAGGGCCATGAGACTTAGACCTGAGTGCAAAAATGGAGGCTCTAGCCCCTTCCAGAGCTGAGATATCGGAACTCAAAAATTCGGCCCGAAAAAAAAACGACAGTGGTACCCCTTACGTTTTTTTTTGGGCGAAAAATTAAGTTTCTCCAATCTTCCCAAATTCTGATAGAGGGCCATGAGACTTAGACCTGAGTGCAAAAATGGAGGCTCTAGCCCCTTCCAGAGCTGAGATATCGAAACTCAAAAATTCGGCCCGAAAAAAAAACGACAGTGGTACCCCTTACGTTTTTTTTTTGGGCGAAAAATTAAGTTTCTCCAATCTTCCCAAATTCTGATAGAGGGCCATGAGACTTAGACCTGAGTTCAAAAATGGAGGCTCTAGCCCCTTCCAGAGCTGAGATATCGAAACTCAAAAATTCGGCCCGAAAAAAAACCACAGTGGTACCCCTTACGTTTTTTTTTTGGGCGAAAAATTAAGTTTCTCCAATCTTCCCAAATTCTGATAGAGGGCCATGAGACTTAGACCTGAGTGCAAAAATGGAGGCTCTAGCCCCTTCCAGAGCTGAGATATCGAAACTCAAAAATTCGGCCCGAAAAAAAAACGACAGTGGTACCCCTTACGTTTTTTTTTGGGGCGAAAAATTAAGTTTCTCCAATCTTCCCAAATTCTGATAGAGGGCCATGAGACTTAGACCTGAGTGCAAAAATGGAGGCTCTAGCCGCTTCCAGAGCTGAGATATCGAAACTCAAAAATTCAGCCCGAAAAAAAAAACGACAGTGGTACCCCTTACGTTTTTTTTTTTGGGCGAAAAATTAAGTTTCTCCAATCTTCCCAAATTCTGATAGCGGGCCATGAGACTTAGACCTGAGTGCAAAAATGGAGGCTCTAGCCCCTTCCAGAGCTGAGATATCGGAACTCAAAAATTCGGCCCGAAAAAAAAACGACAGTGGTACCCCTTACGTTTTTTTTTGGGCGAAAAATTAAGTTTCTCCAATCTTCCCAAATTCTGATAGAGGGCCATGAGACTTAGACCCGAGTGCAAAAATGGAGGCTCTAGCCCCTTCCAGAGCTGAGATATCGAAACTCAAAAATTCGGCCCGAAAAAAAAACGACAGTGGTACCCCTTACGTTTTTTTTTTTGGGCGAAAAATTAAGTTTCTCCAATCTTCCCAAATTCTGATAGAGGGCCATGAGACTTAGACCTGAGTTCAAAAATGGAGGCTCTAGCCCCTTCCAGAGCTGAGATATCGAAACTCAAAAATTCGGCCCGAAAAAAAACCACAGTGGTACCCCTTACGTTTTTTTTTTGGGCGAAAAATTAAGTTTCTCCAATCTTCCCAAATTCTGATAGAGGGCCATGAGACTTAGACTTGAGTGCAAAAATGGAGGCTCTAGCCCCTTCCAGAGCTGAGATATCGAAACTCAAAAATTCGGCCCGAAAAAAAACGACAGTGGTACCCCTTACGTTTTTTTTTTTTGGGCGAAAAATTAAGTTTCTCCAATCTTCCCAAATTCTGATAGAGGGCCATGAGACTTAGACCTGAGTGCAAAAATGGAGGCTCTAGGCCCTTCCAGAGCTGAGATATCGAAACTCAAAAATTCGGCCCGAAAAAAAAACGACAGTGGTACCCCTTACGTTTTTTTTTTGGGCGAAAAATTAAGTTTCTCCAATCTTCCCAAATTCTGATAGAGGGCCATGAGACTTAGACCTGAGTGCAAAAATGGAGGCTCTAGCCCCTTCCAGAGCTGAGATATCGAAACTCAAAAATTCGGCCCGAAAAAAAAACGACAGTGGTACCCCTTACGTTTTTTTTTGGGGCGAAAAATTAAGTTTCTCCAATCTTCCCAAATTCTGATAGAGGGCCATGAGACTTAGACCTGAGTGCAAAAATGGAGGCTCTAGCCGCTTCCAGAGCTGAGATATCGAAACTCAAAAATTCAGCCCGAAAAAAAAACGACAGTGGTACCCCTTACGTTTTTTTTTTTGGGCGAAAAATTAAGTTTCTCCAATCTTCCCAAATTCTGATAGCGGGCCATGAGACTTAGACCTGAGTGCAAAAATGGAGGCTCTAGCCCCTTCCAGAGCTGAGATATCGAAACTCAAAAATTCGGCCCGAAAAAAAAACGACAGTGGTACCCCTTACGTTTCTTTTTGGGGCGAAAAATTAAGTTTCTCCAATCTCCCCAAATTCTGATAGAGGGCCATGAGACTTAGACCTGAGTGCAAAAATGGAGGCTCTAGCCCCTTCCAGAGCTGAGATATCGAAACTCAAAAATTCGGCCCGAAAAAAAACGACAGTGGTACCCCTTACGTTTTTTTTTTTTGGGCGAAAAATTAAGTTTCTCCAATCTTCCCAAATTCTGATAGAGGACCATGAGACTTGGACCTGAGTGCAAAAATGGAGGCTCTAGCCCCTTCCAGAGCTGAGATATCGAAACTCAAAAATTCGGCCCGAAAAAAAAAACGACAGTGGTACCCCTTACCTTTTTTTTTGGGCGAAAAATTAAGTTTCTCCAATCTTCCCAAATTCTGATAGAGGGCCATGAGACTTAGACCTGAGTGCAAAAATGGAGGCTCTAGCCCCTTCCAGAACTGAGATATCGAAACTCAAAAATTCGGCCCGAAAAAAAAAACGACAGTGGTACCCCTTACGTTTTTTTTCTGGGCAAAAAATTAAGTTTCTCCAATCTTCCCAAATTCTGATAGAGGGCCATGAGACTTAGACCTGAGTGCAAAAATGGAGGCTCTAGCCCCTTCCAGAGCTGAGATATCGAAACTCAAAAATTCGGCCCGAAAAAAAAAACGACAGTGGTACCCCTTACGTTTTTTTTTGGGGGCGAAAAATTAAGTTTCTCCAATCTCCCCAAATTCTGATAGAGGGCCATGAGACTTAGACCTGAGTGCAAAAATGGAGGCTCTAGCCCCTTCCAGAGCTGAGATATCGAAACTCAAAAATTCGGCCCGAAAAAAAAACGACAGTGGTACCCCTTACGTTTTTTTTTTGGGCGAAAAATTAAGTTTCTCCAATCTTCCCAAATTCTGATAGAGGGACATGAGACTTAGACCTGAGTGCAAAAATGGAGGCTCTAGCCCCTTCCAGAGCTGAGATATCGAAACTCAAAAATTCGGCCCGAAAAAAAAACGACAGTGGTACCCCTTACGTTTTTTTTTTTGGGCGAAAAATTAAGTTTCTCCAATCTTCCCAAATTCTGATAGAGGGCCATGAGACTTAGACCTGAGTGCACAAATGAAGGCTCTAGCCCCTTCCAGAGCTGAGATATCGAAACTCAAAAATTCGGCCCGAAAAAAAAACGACAGTGGTAACCCTTACGTTTTTTTTTTTTGGGCGAAAAATTAAGTTTCTCAAATCTTCCCAAATTCTGATAGAGGGCCATGAGACTTAGACCTGAGTGCAAAAATGGAGGCTCTAGCCCCTTCCAGAGCTGAGATATCGAAACTCAAAAATTCGGCCCGAAAAAAAAAACGACAGTGGTACCCCTTATGGGTTTTTTTTTGGGCGAAAAATTAAGTTTCTCCAATCTTCCCAAATTCTGATAGAGGGCCATGAGACTTAGACCTGAGTGCAAAAATGGAGGCTCTAGCCCCTTCCAGAGCTGAGATATCGAAACTCAAAAATTCGTCCCGAAAAAAAACCACAGTGGTACCCCTTACGTTTTTTTTTTGGGCGAAAAATTAAGTTTCTCCAATCTCCCCAAATTCTGATAGAGGGCCATGAGACTTAGACCTGAGTGCAAAAATGGAGGCTCTAGCCCCTTCCAGAGCTGAGATATCGAAACTCAAAAATTCGTCCCGAAAAAAAAACGACAGTGGTACCCCTTACGTTTTTTTTTTTTGGGCAAAAAATTAAGTTTCTCCAATCTTCCCAAATTCTGATAGAGGGCCATGAGACTTAGACCTGAGTGCAAAAATGGAGGCTCTAGCCCCTTCCAGAGCTGAGATATCGGAACTCAAAAATTCGGCCCGAAAAAAAAACGACAGTGGTACCCCTTACGTTTTTTTTTGGGCGAAAAATTAAGTTTCTCCAATCTTACCAAATCCTGATAGAGGGCCATGAGACTTAGACCTGAGTGCAAAAATGGAGGCTCTAGCCCCTTCCAGAGCTGAGATATCGAAACTCAAAAATTCGGCCCGAAAAAAAAACGACAGTGGTACCCCTTACGTTTTTTTTTTTGGGCGAAAAATTAAGTTTCTCCAATCTTCCCAAATTCTGATAGAGGGCCATGAGACTTAGACCTGAGTTCAAAAATGGAGGCTCTAGCCCCTTCCAGAGCTGAGATATCGAAACTCAAAAATTCGGCCCGAAAAAAAACCACAGTGGTACCCCTTACGTTTTTTTTTTGGGCGAAAAATTAAGTTTCTCCAATCTTCCCAAATTCTGATAGAGGGCCATGAGACTTAGACTTGAGTGCAAAAATGGAGGCTCTAGCCCCTTCCAGAGCTGAGATATCGAAACTCAAAAATTCGGCCCGAAAAAAAACGACAGTGGTACCCCTTACGTTTTTTTTTTTTGGGCGAAAAATTAAGTTTCTCCAATCTTCCCAAATTCTGATAGAGGGCCATGAGACTTAGACCTGAGTGCAAAAATGGAGGCTCTAGGCCCTTCCAGAGCTGAGATATCGAAACTCAAAAATTCGGCCCGAAAAAAAAACGACAGTGGTACCCCTTACGTTTTTTTTTGGGGCGAAAAATTAAGTTTCTCCAATCTTCCCAAATTCTGATAGAGGGCCATGAGACTTAGACCTGAGTGCAAAAATGGAGGCTCTAGCCCCTTCCAGAGCTGAGATATTGAAACTCAAAAATTCGGCCCGAAAAAAAAACGACAGTGGTACCCCTTACGTTTTTTTTTGGGGCGAAAAATTAAGTTTCTCCAATCTTCCCAAATTCTGATAGAGGGCCATGAGACTTAGACCTGAGTGCAAAAATGGAGGCTCTAACCGCTTCCAGAGCTGAGATATCGAAACTCAAAAATTCAGCCCGAAAAAAAAACGACAGTGGTACCCCTTACGTTTTTTTTTTTGGGCGAAAAATTAAGTTTCTCCAATCTTCCCAAATTCTGATAGCGGGCCATGAGACTTAGACCTGAGTGCAAAAATGGAGGCTCTAGCCCCTTCCAGAGCTGAGATATCGAAACTCAAAAATTCGGCCCGAAAAAAAAACGACAGTGGTACCCCTTACGTTTCTTTTTGGGGCGAAAAATTAAGTTTCTCCAATCTCCCCAAATTCTGATAGAGGGCCATGAGACTTAGACCTGAGTGCAAAAATGGAGGCTCTAGCCCCTTCCAGAGCTGAGATATCGAAACTCAAAAATTCGGCCCGAAAAAAAACGACAGTGGTACCCCTTACGTTTTTTTTTTTTGGGCGAAAAATTAAGTTTCTCCAATCTTCCCAAATTCTGATAGAGGACCATGAGACTTGGACCTGAGTGCAAAAATGGAGGCTCTAGCCCCTTCCAGAGCTGAGATATCGAAACTCAAAAATTCGGCCCGAAAAAAAAAACGACAGTGGTACCCCTTACCTTTTTTTTTGGGCGAAAAATTAAGTTTCTCCAATCTTCCCAAATTCTGATAGAGAGCCATGAGACTTAGACCTGAGTGCAAAAATGGAGGCTCTAGCCCCTTCCAGAACTGAGATATCGAAACTCAAAAATTCGGCCCGAAAAAAAAAACGACAGTAGTACCCCTTACGTTTTTTTTTTGGGCAAAAAATTAAGTTTCTCCAATCTTCCCAAATTCTGATAGAGGGCCATGAGACTTAGACCTGAGTGCAAAAATGGAGGCTCTAGCCCCTTCCAGAGCTGAGATATCGAAACTCAAAAATTCGGCCCGAAAAAAAAAACGACAGTGGTACCCCTTACGTTTTTTTTGGGGGGCGAAAAATTAAGTTTCTCCAATCTCCCCAAATTCTGATAGAGGGCCATGAGACTTAGACCTGAGTGCAAAAATGGAGGCTCTAGCCCCTTCCAGAGCTGAGATATCGAAACTCAAAAATTCGGCCCGAAAAAAAAACGACAGTGGTACCCCTTACGTTTTTTTTTTGGGCGAAAAATTAAGTTTCTCCAATCTTCCCAAATTCTGATAGAGGGACATGAGACTTAGACCTGAGTGCAAAAATGGAGGCTCTAGCCCCTTCCAGAGCTGAGATATCGAAACTCAAAAATTCGGCCCGAAAAAAAAACGACAGTGGTACCCCTTACGTTTTTTTTTTTGGGCGAAAAATTAAGTTTCTCCAATCTTCCCAAATTCTGATAGAGGGCCATGAGACTTAGACCTGAGTGCACAAATGAAGGCTCTAGCCCCTTCCAGAGCTGAGATATCGAAACTCAAAAATTCGGCCCGAAAAAAAAACGACAGTGGTAACCCTTACGTTTTTTTTTTTTGGGCGAAAAATTCAGTTTCTCAAATCTTCCCAAATTCTGATAGAGGGCCATGAGACTTAGACCTGAGTGCAAAAATGGAGGCTCTAGCCCCTTCCAGAGCTGAGATATCGAAACTCAAAAATTCGGCCCGAAAAAAAAAAACGACAGTGGTACCCCTTATGGTTTTTTTTTGGGCGAAAAATTAAGTTTCTCCAATCTTCCCAAATTCTGATAGAGGGCCATGAGACTTAGACCTGAGTGCAAAAATGGAGGCTCTAGCCCCTTCCAGAGCTGAGATATCGAAACTCAAAAATTCGGCCCGAAAAAAAACCACAGTGGTACCCCTTACGTTTTTTTTTTGGGCGAAAAATTAAGTTTCTCCAATCTTCCCAAATTCTGATAGAGGGCCATGAGACTTAGACTTGAGTGCAAAAATGGAGGCTCTAGCCCCTTCCAGAGCTGAGATATCGAAACTCAAAAATTCGGCCCGAAAAAAAAAAAACGACAGTGGTACCCCTTACGTTTTTTTTTTTGGGCGAAAAATTAAGTTTCTCCAATCTTCCCAAATTCTGATAGAGGGCCATGAGACTTAGACCTGAGTGCAAAAATGGAGGCTCTAGCCCCTTCCAGAGCTGAGATATCGAAATTTAAAAATTCGGCCCGAAAAAAAAACGACAGTGGTACCCCTTAAGTTTTTTTTTGGGCGAAAAAAATTAAGTTTCTCCAATCTTCCCAAATTCTGATAGAGGGCCATGAGACTTAGACCTGAGTGCAAAAATGGAGGCTCTAGCCGCTTCCAGAGCTGAGATATCGAAACTCAAAAATTCGGCCCGAAAAAAAAACGACAGTGGTACCCCTTACGGTTTTTTTTGGGGCGAAAAATTAAGTTTCTCCAATCTCCCCAAATTCTGATAGAGGGCCATGAGACTTAGACCTGAGTGCAAAAATGGAGGCTCTAGCCCCTTCCAGAGCTGAGATATCGAAACTCAAAAATTCGTCCCGAAAAAAAAACGACAGTGGTACCCCTTACGTTTTTTTTTTTGGGCAAAAAATTAAGTTTCTCCAATCTTCCCAAATTCTGATAGAGGGCCATGAGACTTAGACCTGAGTGCAAAAATGGAGGCTCTAGCCCCTTCCAGAGCTGAGATATCGAAACTCAAAAATTCGGCCCGAAAAAAAAACGACAGTGGTACCCCTTACGTTTTTTTTTGGGCGAAAAATTAAGTTTCTCCAATCTTCCCAAATTCTGATAGAGGGCCATGAGACTTAGACCTGAGTGCAAAAATGGAGGCTCTAGCCCCTTCCAGAGCTGAGATATCGAAACTCAAAAATTCGGCCCGAAAAAAAAACGACAGTGGTACCCCTTACGTTTTTTTTTTTGGGCGAAAAATTAAGTTTCTCCAATCTTCCCAAATTCTGATAGAGGACCATGAGACTTAGACCTGAGTGCAAAAATGGAGGCTCTAGCCCCTTCCAGAGCTGAGATATCGAAACTCAAAAATTCGGCCCGAAAAAAAACCACAGTGGTACCCCTTACGTTTTTTTTTTGGGCGAAAAATTAAGTTTCTCCAATCTTCCCAAATTCTGATAGAGGGCCATGAGACTTAGACTTGAGTGCAAAAATGGAGGCTCTAGCCCCTTCCAGAGCTGAGATATCGAAACTCAAAAATTCGGCCCGAAAAAAAACGACAGTGGTACCCCTTACGTTTTTTTTTTTTGGGCGAAAAATTAAGTTTCTCCAATCTTCCCAAATTCTGATAGAGGGCCATGAGACTTAGACCTGAGTGCAAAAATGGAGGCTCTAGCCCCTTCCAGAGCTGAGATATCGAAATTTAAAAATTCGGCCCGAAAAAAAAACGACAGTGGTACCCCTTACGTTTTTTTTTTGGGCGAAAAAAATTAAGTTTCTCCAATCTTCCCAAATTCTGATAGAGGGCCACGAGACTTAGACCTGAGTGCAAAAATGGAGGCTCTAGCCCCTTCCAGAGCTGAGATATCGAAACTCAAAAATTCGTCCCCAAAAAAAAACGACAGTGGTACCCCTTACGTTTTTTTTTTGGGCGAAAAATTAAGTTTCTCCAATCTTCCCAAATTCTGATAGAGGGCCATGAGACTTAGACCTGAGTGCAAAAATGGAGGCTCTAGCCCCTTCCAGAGCTGAGATATCGAAACTCAAAAATTCGGCCCGAAAAAAAAACGACAGTGGTACCCCTTACGTTTTTTTTTTGGGCGAAAAATTAAGTTTCTCCAATCTTCCCAAATTCTGATAGAGGGCCATGAGACTTAGACCTGAGTGCAAAAATGGAGGCTCTAGCCGCTTCCAGAGCTGAGATATCGAAACTCAAAAATTCGGCCCGAAAAAAAAACGACAGTGGTACCCCTTACGTTTTTTTTTTTGGGCGAAAAATTAAGTTTCTCCAATCTTCCCAAATTCTGATAGCGGGCCATGAGACTTAGACCTGAGTGCAAAAATGGAGGCTCTAGCCCCTTCCAGAGCTGAGATATCGAAACTCAAAAATTCGGCCCGAAAAAAAAACGACAGTGGTACCCCTTACGTTTCTTTTTGGGGCGAAAAATTAAGTTTCTCCAATCTCCCCAAATTCTGATAGAGGGCCATGAGACTTAGACCTGAGTGCAAAAATGGAGGCTCTAGCCCCTTCCAGAGCTGAGATATCGAAACTCAAAAATTCGGCCCGAAAAAAAACGACAGTGGTACCCCTTACGTTTTTTTTTTTTTGGGCGAAAAATTAAGTTTCTCCAATCTTCCCAAATTCTGATAGAGGGCCATGAGACTTAGACCTGAGTGCAAAAATGGAGGCTCTAGCCCCTTCCAGAACTGAGATATCGAAACTCAAAAATTCGGCCCGAAAAAAAAAACGACAGTGGTACCCCTTACGTTTTTTTTTTGGGCAAAAAATTAAGTTTCTCCAATTTTCCCAAATTCTGATAGAGGGCCATGAGACTTAGACCTGAGTGCAAAAATGGAGGCTCTAGCCCCTTCCAGAGCTGAGATATCGAAACTCAAAAATTCGGCCCGAAAAAAAAACGACAGTGGTACCCCTTACGTTTTTTTTTTTTGGGCGAAAATTAAGTTTCTCCAATCTTCCCAAATTCTGATAGAGGGCCATGAGATTTAGACCTGAGTGCAAAAATGGAGGCTCTAGCCCCTTCCAGAGCTGAGATATCGAAACTCAAAAATTCGTCCAGAAAAAAAAACGACAGTTGTACCCCTTACGTTTTTTTTGTGGGCGAAAAATTAAGTTTCTCCAATCTTCCCAAATTCTGATAGAGGGCCATGAGACTTAGACCTGAGTGCAAAAATGGAGGCTCTAACCCCTTCCAGAGCTGAGATATCGAAACTCAAAAATTCGGCCCGAAAAAAAAACGACAGTGGTACCCCTTACGTTTTTTTTTTTGGGCAAAAAATTAAGTTTCTCCAATCTTCCCAAATTCTGATAGAGGGCCATGAGACTTAGACCTGAGTGCAAAAATGGAGGCTCTAGCCCCTTCCAGAGCTGAGATATCGAAACTCAAAAATTCGGCCCGAAAAAAAAACGACAGTGGTACCCCTTACGTTTTTTTTTTTGGGCGAAAAATTAAGTTTCTCCAATCTTCCCAAATTCTGATAGAGGGCCATGAGACTTAGACCTGAGTGCAAAAATGGAGGCTCTAGCCCCTTCCAGAGCTGAGATATCGAAACTCAAAAATTCGGCCCGAAAAAAAAACGACAGTGGTACCCCTTACGTTTTTTTTTTGGGCGAAAAATTAAGTTTCTCCAATCTTCCCAAATTCTGATAGAGGGCCATGAGACTTAGACCTGAGTGCAAAAATGGAGGCTCTAGCCCCTTCCAGAGCTGAGATATCGAAACTCAAAAATTCGGCCCGAAAAAAAAACGACAGTGGTACCCCTTACGTTTTTTTTTTGGGGCGAAAAATTAAGTTTCTCCAATCTTCCCAAATTCTGATAGAGGGCCATGAGACTTAGACCTGAGTGCACAAATGAAGGCTCTAGCCCCTTCCAGAGCTGAGATATCGAAACTCAAAAATTCGGCCCGAAAAAAAAACGACAGTGGTAACCCTTACGTTTTTTTTTTTGGGCGAAAAATTAAGTTTCTCCAATATTCCCAAATTCTGATAGAGGGCCATGAGACTTAGACCTGAGTGCAAAAATGGAGGCTCTAGCCCCTTCCAGAGCTGAGATATCGAAACTCAAAAATTCGGCCCGAAAAAAAAAAACGACAGTGGTACCCCTTACGTTTTTTTTTTTGGGCGAAAAATTAAGTTTCTCCAATCTTCCCAAATTCTGATAGAGGACCATGAGACTTAGACCTGAGTGCAA